>NC_062554.1:62671744-62701499 GCF_016906955.1 Phacochoerus africanus | reverse complement strand
CTTAAACCAACACCAAACGTGTTCTCCTTTGGGGAGAAGGTGATTTGGCGCACGAAAGGCCTTGTTTGAACAGGCCCCAGCAACCCACCCAATCCATCATAAAGCATATCATCATAGGGTAGTCAGGTGATGATACTCTCAGGAAGTACTGTTGACATATTAGGATTCAGTCAAGCGTGATGATCAATCAGATCAGACATGCAAGCTGATTGATCAAATCTCAGGATCTCAAGCGTGATTGATCAATCTTTCAGCATCAGTCAAGCCTGCTTTCTGCCAAGAAACTCTGCTGGGGAACAAACCTCAGCCCATGCGTCTTTGCTCAGGATATCAACTTGCCTAGTTCTCACCTAACCCTATGCTCCCCATAGGACCTGGAGTTATGGGTTACCTCTGAACTCATGGGACTCTGCTGCTTGGATGCTGGTCTCCGCAGCCTTACCAACACCAAACGTTTCTTCTTGGGGAGAAGGCTGATTTGGCGAAAAGGCTTGTTTGCACGCGCCCAGCACCACCATAGCCAGCTAGGAGGGACCCACTTAGGGCCTATATGAAAAACGGCACAAACTCAATTCTAGGAGCTATATTTGCAAAGGGAAACTGTTCTCTGGGAACAAACCTCAGCCCCAATGCGGCTTTGCTCGGGCACACGCTTGCCTAGTTCTCACCTACCCTATGCTCCCCCATAGGGCCAAGGAGGCTCTGGGCTGCCTCTGGCTCCGTGGGCCCTGCTGCTTGGCTGCTGGTCTCCGCAGCTGGAAACCAACTCCAAACGTGTTCTCCTTCGCGAGAAGGCTAATTGGCCTGAGGAAGCCTTGTTTGCACTGGGCCTAGCAACCCCCCATAGCCAGCTAGGGAGGGACCCACCTAGGGCCTATATGAAAAACGGACACAAAACTCAATTCTAGGAGCTATATTTGCAAAGGGAAACTGTGCTCGGGGAACAAACCTCAGCCCCAATGCGGCTTTGCTCAGGCACACAGCGCTTGCCTAGTTCTCTCCTACCCTATGCTCCCCCTTAGGGCCAAGGATGCTCTGGGCTGCCGCTGGTGCCGTGGGCCCTTCTGCTTGGCTGCTGGTCTCCGCAGCTGGAACCAACTCCAAACGTGTTCTCCTTCGCGGAGAAGGCTGTTTTGGCCTGAAGAAGCCCTGTTTGCACTGGCCTATGAACCCACCCATAGCTAGATAGGGAGTGACCCACCTAGGGCCTATGTGCAAAATGGCACAAAACACAATTCTAGCAGCTGCATTCTGCAAAGGGAAACTGGGCTCGGGGAACAAACCTCAGCCCCAATGCAGCTTTGCTCAGACACGCAGCACTTGCCTAGTTCTCACCTACCCTATGCTCCCCATAGGGCCAAGGAGTCTCTGGGCTGCCTATGGCTCCGTGGGCCCTGCTGCTTGGCTGCTGGTCTCCGCAGCTGAAACCAACTCCAAACGTGTTCTCCTTCGCGGAGAAGGCTGATTTGGCCTGAAGAAGCCTTGTTTCCACTGGCCCTAGCAACCCCCCCATAGCCAGCTAGGAGGGACCCACCTAGGGCCTATCTCCGAAACGGCACAAATCTCGCTTCTAGGAGCTGCATTCTGCAAGGGAAACTGGCTCGGGACAACCTCAGCCACCAATGCGCTTTGCTCAGGCCAAGCGCTTGCCTAGTTCTCACCTAGCCCCTGCTCCCACAGGTGCCAAGGCTCTTGGGCTGCCTCTGGCTCCGTGGGCCCTGCTGCTTGGCTGCTGGTCTCTGCAGCTGGAAACCAAGTACAAACAGGTTCTCCTTCGTGGAGAAGGCTGATTTGGCCTGAGGAAATCTTGTTTGCCCTGGCCATAGCAACCCCTACGTAGCCAGCTAGGGAGGGACCCACATAAGTCCTATCTCCAAAACGGCACAAATCTCGCTTTTAGGAGCTGCATTCTGCAAGGGGAAACTGTGCTCGGGGGACCAACCACAGCCCCAATATGGTTGGCTCAGGCACGCAGCGCTTGCCTCGTTCTCACATATCCTTATGCTCCCCATAGGGCCAAAGAGGCTCTGGGCTGTCTCTGGCTCCGTGGGCCTGCTGCTTGGCTGCTGGTCTCCCAGCTGGAACAACTCCAACGTGTTCTCCTCACGGAGAGGCTGATTTGGCCTGAGAAGCCTTGTTTGCACTGGCCTAGCACCCCCCTCCTAGCCAGCTATGGAGGGATCCACCTAGGTCCTATTTCCAAAACGGCAGAAATCTCGCTTCTAGTAGCTCCATTCTGCAAAGGGAGACTGGGGTAGGGGAACAATCCTCAGCCCCAATGCGGCTTTGCTGAGGCACGCACGCTTGCCTAGTTGTCACGTAGCCCTATGCTCCCCATAGGGCCAAGGTGGCTCTGGGCTGCCTCTGGATCCGTCGGCCCTGCTGCTTGGCTGCTGGTCTCTGCAGCTGGAAACCAACTCCCAACATCATCTACTTCGCGGAGATGGCTGATTTGGCCTGAAGAAGCCTTGTCTGCAATGGCCCTAGCAACCCCCACATAGGCATCTAGGGAGTGACCCACCTAGGGCCTATGTCCGAAAGGGCACAAATCTCGCTTCTAGCAGCTGCATTCTGCAAAGGGAAACTGGGCTCGGGGAACAAACCTCAGCCCAATGCGGCTTCCTCAGGCACCAGCGCTTGCCTCAGTTCTCACCTAGCCTATGCTCCCCACGTAGGCAAGGAGCTCTGGGCTGCCTCTGGCTCCGTGGGCCCTGCTGCTTGGCTGCTGGTCTCTGCAGCTGGAAACCAACTCCAAACATGTTCCCCTTCGTGGAAAAGGCTGATTTGGCCTGAAGAAGCCTTTTTTGCACTGTCCCTTGACGGAGATATTCAAACGTGATGGATCCAATCAATCAGGCGTCAGTTATGTGTGATTGATCCAATAAATCACGACTCATGCAAGCTTGGTTGATCAAATCATTCAGGATTCCTTCAAGCGTGATTGATCCAATCTGTCAGCATTCAGTAAAGCTGCTTTCTGCCAAGAAACTCTGCTGGGAACAAACTCGCCCCAATGGTCTTTGCTCAGGATATCAACGCTTGCCTAGTTCTCACCTAACCCTATGCTCCCCATAGTGCCTAGGAAGATATGGGTTACCTCTGAATCCATGGGAACTGCTGCTTGGATGCTGGTCTCTGCAGCCTTACACCAACCCCGAACGTGTTCTCCTTCGGGGAGAAGGCTGATTTTGCAGGAGAAGGCCTTGTTTGCACAGGCCACAGCAACCCAACAGTAGCAAAATACGGAGAGACACCCAGGTCCTGTCAAAAAACGCACAGAACTCGCCTCTAAAGCTGCATTCTGCAAAGGAAACTGGGCTGGGGGAACTCACTTCAGCCCCAATGCGTGATTGCCCAAGAAAGCACCGCTTGCCTATTTCTCACCTAGCCCTCTGCTCCCCATAGTCGCAAGGACGTCTGGCTGTCTCTGGCTCTATCGGCACTGCTGCTTGGCTGCTGGTCTCAGCAGCCTGAAACCAACACCAAACGTTTCTACTTCGGGGACAAGGCTGATTTGGCAGGAAAGGCCTTGTTTGCACAGGCCACAGCAACCCAACAGTAGCAAAATACGAGAGACCACAAGGTCCTGTGAAAAAACTGAACAAACTCGGCTCTAGAAGCTGCATTCTGCCAGGAAAACTGTGTTCGGGGAACATACTCAGCCCCAATTCGTGATTGCCCAAGAAAGCAACGTTGCCTATTTCTCACCTAGCCCTCTGCTCCCCATTGTGCCAGGGGGGTCTTGGCTGTCTCTGGCTCTATGGGCACTGCTGCTTGCTGCTGGTCTCTCAGCCTGAAACCAACACCAAACGTGTTCTCCTTTGCGGCGAAGGCTGATTTGGCAGGAAAAGGCCTTGTTTGAACAGGCCCCAGCAACCACCATCCTCAAAATACAGGAGAGTGGTTGATCCAAACTAAAAGGATTCAGTCAAGCGTGATATCCAATCATCAGAGCAGTCAACTATGATCAATCATCAGGGCAGTCGCGTGATTGATCCAATCATCAGGGCAGATCAGTGTGATTGATCAATATCTGGTTCCTCAGCGTGATTGATCCAATCGTCAGCATCGTAAAGCTGCTTCTGCCAAGAAACTCTGCTGGGGAACAAACCTCAGCCCCAAGTGTCTTTGCTCAGGATATCAACGCTTGCCTAGTTTCACCTAACCCTATGCTCCCCTAGGCCTAGGAATATGGTTCCTCTGAATCCCTGGGAAATGCTGCTTGGTGCTGGTCTCCGCAGCCTTACACCAACCCGAACGTGTTCTCCTCGGGAGAAGGCTGATTTGGCAGGAGAAGGCCTTGTTTGCACAGGCCACAGCAACCCAACAGTAGCAAAATACGGGAGAATCCACCAAGGTCCTGTGAAAAAACGGCACAGAACTCGCCTCTAGAAGCTGCATTCTGCAAAGGAAAACTGGGCTGGGGGAACTCACTTCAGCCCCAATGCGTGATTGCCCAAGAAAGCACCGCTTGCCTATTTCTCACCTAGCCCTCTGCTCCCAATAGTGCCAAGGACGGTCTTGGCTGTCTCTGGTCTCTCTCGCACTGCTGCTTGGCTGCTGGTCTCACAGCCTGAAACCAACACCAAACGTTTCTACTTCGGGGACAAGGCTGATTTGGCAGGAGAAGGCCTTGTTTGCACAGGCCACAGCAACCCAACAGTAGCAAAATACGGAGAGAACCACCAAGGTCCTGTGAAAAAACTGAACAAACTCGGCTCTAGAACCTGCATTCTGCAAAGGAAAACTGTGTTCGGGGAACATACTTCAGCCCCAATTCGTGATTGCACAAGAAAGCAACGCTTGCCTATTTCTCACCTAGCCCTCTGCTCCCCATTGTGCCAGGGGGGTCTTGGCTGTCTCTGGCTCTATGGGCACTGCTGCTTGGCCGCTGGTCTCAGCAGCCTGAAACCAACACCAAACGTGTTCTCCTTCTCCTTCGGGGAGACAGCTGATTTGGCACGAAAAGGCCTTGTTTGAACAGGCCCCAGCAACCCACCAATCCAACAAAATACAATCAAGCGTGCTTGATCCAAACTAAAAGGATTCAGTCAAGCGTGATTGATCCAATCAGTCAGGACTCAGTCAAGCTCCTTTCTGCCAAGAAACTCTGCTGCGGAACAATCCTCAGCCCCAATGCGTCTTTGCTCAGGATATCAACGCTTGCCTAGTTCCACCTAACCCTATGCTCCTCATAGCGCCTAGGAAGATATGGGTTACCTCTGAATCCATGGGAACTGCTGCTTGGATGCTGGTCTCCGCAGCCTTACACCAACCCCGAACGTGTTCTCCTTCGGGGAGAAGGCTGATTTGGCAGGAGAAGGCCTTGTTTGCACAGGCCACAGCAACCCAACAGTAGCAAAATACGGAGAGATCCACCAAGGTCCTGTGAAAAAACGGCACAGAACTCGCCTCTAGAAGCTGCATTCTGCAAAGGAAAACTGGGCTGGGGAACTCACTTCAGCCCCAATGCGTGATTGCCCAAGAAAGCACCCGCTTGCCTATTTCTCACCTAGCCCTCTGCTCCCAATAGTGCCAAGGACGGTCTTGGCTGTCTCTGGCTCTATGGGCACTGCTGCTTGGCTGCTGGTCTCAGCAGCCTGAAACCAACACCAAACGTTTCTACTTCGGGGACAAGGCTGATTTGGCAGGAGAAGGCCTTGTTTGCACAGGCCACAGCAACCCAACAGTAGCAAAATACGGAGAGAACCACCAAGGTCCTGTGAAAAAACTGAACAAACTCGGCTCTAGAAGCTGCATTCTGCAAAGGAAAACTGTGTTCGGGGAACATACTTCAGCCCACTTGTGAATTGCCAAGAAAGCAACGCTTGGCCTATTCTAGAGGGCTGTGTAGCGAATCTAAGTACTCTGTCACTTGGGAGTTTTGCTGTGTTGTTTATTAAGACTGCTGAGTTAGCACTACATGCTTGGGGGATTATTTGGCCCTAGATGTACTTATTTGGTAAAAATAGCTTTAAACAGCCTCATGCATACCATATAATCATAAAGTAATGGGAGGGGGTTGCCCTCCCTCCCATTAGGAGACTTTGGTGATACCCAAAGTCATTTTGGGTTGTCCTCACTGGAGTGGTGGTTACCATCTTCGTGGGTGGGGGGAGGCCAGGGATGACGCTAAATATCCTACAATTCAAAGGACAGCACCTGACAACAATGAATTATCTGGCCTAAAATGTCATCATGCCAGTGCAGAGAAAACCTCATAAGGTTTATATGATCCTTGCGACCATTTGAGGACAAGGATGCTATGGATACATAAAATTCAGTGGTCATCCTCGATTCTCCTTTTAAGGCCCTATCTTTAAAACCCTATGCCCCTCCAAAACAAATTGATGATGCTAATGATAAAACAGTAATAATAACTACTAATTGTATTGCATTATATGCCAAAAGCACCACTTTAAGCACTTTATGTAATAATACACTTGTTTTTCACAACAATTTTATGAGACAGTCCTCATGTGACTTTCCATAAGGGCTTTGTCTGAGCAGAGGCACGCCAAGGGGCATCTGCTGTGGGGGAGGAGGGATTATTATTTTCTCATTTACAGAAGGAGAAACTGAGGCACAGAAAGGGTTAGTAAGATGTCTGGGGTCATGTAGCTAGCAAGGGCAGGGCTGGCTTCATGAGTATTTAGCGTGTGCAGTCACACAAGGCCCATGTTCAGGGGACTTTGTGTTTGGTTTTAATGTTCTAGGTCACTGCCTTAAAATTCTTAGTAATTTTATCACCCAATTTGTGTTTGTAAATGAAGGGCTATAGATCATGCATGTGAGCAGAGGAGGTTTGCAAAATAGAGGAGTTGCTATTGGCTCAACTCACATGACATGTTCATGGTGTCCTACAAATACAGAATCCCGGTGACCAGTGTTTGGAGAGACTCAATTTTAAGTACAGTATGGCATGTTCTACCTACGACTAAGCACAGGCACTGAGAGCCCCCAAAGGCCACACTTTCTATTTAACCAGCACTTGCATTTCACACTGAATGAAGGCAGGGTCATCCTAAGAAACACAAATGTCCAGGCACCCTTCTTACTCATGATACTTCCCTATATTAGCCAATAACTTATGCTTGAAATGATGACGTAGAAGGAAAGGGAAAGATAGGACAGCTCATGATTTCTTTTCCTTTCAGTCATTCCTTACTCATCAGTAAGCCAGTGGTAGAGGGTGTTGGTAGAATGTTCACATATCAAAAAGTGAAATGAAAACCAGTTGACTTAGTTTTCGTGTCATGTTTCCAGTGTTTGGGTAAGAACAAAGATCTTTGCATATATGAGCTATGGAATATGAATCGGACAATTTCAGTGATTCTGTATGCAATTTCAATGTTCTTATATTTGCATTTAAACTGGTATGCATAATTTAAAGATGGATAGTAAAATTTGTGCTGATGACTGAAAATCTGTGATTTTTCATTACATAGAACTGACATTACATAGCAAATAAAACACCATGACAAGAAGGAGAAACTAGGGAAGAAAGAAAATGCTTCATAGCTTTGCCTCTTTTATGGCACTTTCTCCTTGATTTTTGGGCAAGGGACCTTGCATTTTGGTTTGAGGTGGGCCCTGCAAATTATGTAGCTGACTCTGAATGACTGAGTCACGATGTGAATCCTGGCAGTGTAGACCTAAAATGTATGTTCTTATCTACTAGAATATTCACTGCTCTTGTGGGATCCCAAGATAAAAATGAGCTAGTCTTTAAAAGGAAGATGTCCATTTGTGGCTGGATGTCTCCCAGGGTATAAACATTACCAGTCTGTTGGAGTGGTGAGGGTGGGGTCCATTTCCTTTAACTTGCAATTATTGGTTTCTGTAGGCGCCCTGATGGGCTGCTTCCTGTGCAGCATGCTTAAAACTAAGGGGGCAGCTGATTTCTTATGTGGTGCAGGCCAGTGTGCATGGTTTAGTATCCCACTTTCTGATGGTCTATGACGCTACTAGCTAATAACCATCGATTTTGTTTGTATGTTTGTTTATTTGTTTGTCTCTTTCCTTTTTTTTTTTGGTTTTTTTGCTTTTTAGGTCCACACCTGTGGTATGTGGAAGTTTCCACCCTAGGGGTCCAATTGGAGCTACAGCTGGCAGCCTATGGCACAGTCACATCAATGCCAGATCCGATCCACATCTTCAACCTACACCGCAGCTTATGGCAATACTGATTCCAGACCCACTGAGTGAGGCCAGGAACCAAACCCCCCATCCTCTTGGATACTAGTCAGATTCATTTCCACTGTCCCACGTGGATTTTGTTTATCGATCCCTATGATTTTACACACACACACACACACACACACACACACACATACACACACACAGAGTCATTTTCCATATGCTATCTCAAATTAATCTTCCTCATATCTTTATATTCTAAGTGAATGATGATCAGAGGTCTCAGAGAAGGAAGTTGTGGAGTCATTACTGGAACCCAAGGCTGAAAGATTTCCACAGCACATCTAGTGGCCAGAGGCCCCCGTCCCCCCTCTGCTGTAGAGGGATCCGTGCTTGGATCCTTCTACCATTCTGCCATTCCTCTGCCAGGATCTGCCATTCTCTGTCAGACTTTCAGTTGACTATCCTTTGCAAAGGGAAACATTTAGGGCACTTCCTGTGATTTTTTTAAACATATTCCATAAAGTTGACATCTTTGGGAAGCTGTATTTTTTATAAGACATTAATTTGTAGAATCTTGACTTAAAGTCAGACTTACTGAAGTAACTTACAGAGCCCAAGAGAATTACTCAGTAGCATTTCAATGAGATAAGTAAAAGTGACCCAGAAATGCTTTCCTCTGAAACACATCAGGGTAAAACGTTGAAGTGAAAGAAGTCTCAATGTAACAAATGTTTAGGACATCGAGGGTTTTATCCTCGATGCCAGCTTCAGCAAAATTGTTTATTAGCTTTTGCTTGGAACTATTTTAGAGCACCAAGGGAAATGGTCAAAGAAAGACAATGCTAAGAAAACTTCATCTAATGTGAATTTGTACACTTCAACATTGCTAAGAAAATCACTTTAGGAATTATATTTCCAGCCTTTGATCTAGAACATAAAATGATGAATAAATTGGCACACACCTTCCTGAGGATCCATGATGTAAGTGTGTACCTTAAGCACACCAGTGACTCGGAGGTGTGGTTCAATACACACTCATCCTCAATACACAAGATATTGGAGCAGTGGCGGGGGTGACAGCCTTTATACTCTTCAAATAACACGTTATCTTCAGCTTTTCAGGAGGAGCATGTAGAAATATATGAGCCCTTTGGAATTTGATTGTTCCTGAAGTCATAAGGTCTGTGCATACATCTTGTTTGCATATTATTATCATCATTATTATTATCTCGATGGCCTTAAGTCAAGAAAGGTATCTAAGAGGTTATCACAGGCCATAGCCTAAGGAGTCATATATACCTGGGTTTAATTTCTAGGACCTATTCTTATTTTTTTTCCTAACTTGAGTACATTTACCTGACCTCTCCAAACTTCATTTTCCTCATCTATAAATGAAAATGAAAGTGATCTACTTTATGGGGATGTTAAAAGATTACATGACAGAAATGTCAGTTGACTGGCACCTGGTAAATGATCCATAAGTCTGTACAAGGTACTATTTACAAGAAAAATAACTAGTTGTTTTGTGCCAAAATATTAGGAAGAGCTGTGCAGAAATCTGTCCAATTTCTGTTGATACCAACAAACTACAATTACCAAAACACAATTGCCATAATACTACGATTATTTTTGCAATATTGTATTTCATTTTAAAATGATATGATGCTTGGCCAGCCAAGACGCATAATTGTGAGTTACATGATTTATTTATTTAGGATAGGATTTCGTAGTAATGGGAACCTAGAAATTGGCATTAAAAAACTAAAATTTCCATGAACACAAATGCAGTAAATCTAGTTTTGTGATTTCTTGATTTATGGATAAAGGCATTTCAAATCTCTGCTTAGGGACCCTTGTAATTTACATTGGAACAAAACACTGGCATTCATGTGGAGAGGAGTGCTGCGTATTGATGTCAATATCAATTTTTCCCTTAGATTTGATAGGAATGGGTTTGGAAATAATTTGTATTTGTTACAGGACAGTATCAAAATATCATGGATTAGCTCTTTAGATTTTATTTTTTTTTCTTGTTTTATCCATGATAAATTTTGCTAGAAAACTATAAAAACAAGACAAGATTCAATGAAAAAAGTGTTTTTCTTTTCTTGTTAACCAATATATGCCTCAGAAAAAACACCCGAATCCCATTAACTGGCTTAAACATATTTATAATAAGTGTAGATCACCTATCAATCATTTTATTAAAGACTATTTTTCATGACTCAACTTATTTGGTAGGATAGACACTGAGTTTAGGGGGATTTAAGGAAACTGAAGAGAAAAAAATCAAGGATAGTATCTCTTGATGATGCTGAAATGCAAGCATGGTAGGAATTTAAACATAAGACATATGATTTCTTTTGATGACACTGTAAGCAGGAAATCATGTCATTCATTCATTCTTTTATTTATTCCTTTACCATATTTTACTGGCTGTGCAAAATCCTGATTCCTGATTTTTCTATGCTCCTTCTTTTATTTGACATCTGTTTCTCTCTCTCTTTTTTGGCCATGCCCATGGCATGTGGAAATTCCCAGGCCAGGGTCCAAACCCTCACCACAGCGATGACCTGAGCTGCTGCAGTGACAAAGCTGGAGCCTTAACCCTGAGCCACGAGGGAACGCACCACCTGTTTTTACAAATAAGAGCTAACTAGTATAGTGGGCCCCTGTCAACATGTGAATTTTTTTGTAAGGTCTTCATAACTTAGTATCTGCTAAATGCAGCTTGAGAAGCTCCAAATGAAACACAGCTTAAGAACTGTGCCCTGAACCTTGTTTATCATTAATCTTGAGACAGATAGCCTTTTCCAGCTAATGTGAAAACTCAGGCATTGACGTCCATATACACATACACAGAGGCACATTCGCGCTCAAGTGTTTTGCTGAATCAGCTGAACCAGATGATGCTTTGGAGGCAAACTAACTGCTCTGTCAGCTACACATCAGATAATTGATGCTATTTATGATAGAAATGAAATTGGAGACTGAGAAACTAACAACAACAAAAAAGCTTCCTTGGAATTGTTCTTCTGTGTTCTTTGGAAAAAGGGAGGGAGCCAGTGACTCAGTTTGGCATTATACTAACCTCATCAGAAAGAGCAATGCCAGATCCCGAGTAAAACTGACTACCCTGCAAGTAAATGTGATATTGAGACATATTTCACAACTGACTGTTTCCTGGCAGAAAGATTCATTTTTAAGAGAAGACAACAGACAAGTATGAACAGGAGAAAAAAAGAGAGAGACTAAATACAGTATGAATTTGTTCTAACCGCCCCCCCCAACACACACACTTTTTTTGTCCATACCTAAGGCATGGGGCAGTTCCTGGGCCAGGGATGGAACCCGAGGCACAGCAGTGCTAATGCCAAATCTTTAATTGCTAGGGCACCAGGGAACTCCTCTCATCCCTTTTGTAAGCAAACATTTTATTTATAACATTATTTGACCTACTCTGTACTCCCAGAATACACCAAAAAATATATATGTATTATAAATAGGTATGTTGGGAACAGAATGTATACACATATATAAGACAACAATTCATTCAGCCAAGAAATATTCACTGAGCATTTACTATGTTCCAGGCACAGTGACAGATCTCTTCAAACAAATATTTATCTAGAGGTATCTTCATATCATAAAGTGATTGAATGTTATACTTAAGTATTTAGTAATCTAAGCAAACTTAAGAATCATGTCACTGTTAAGAAAATTACAGAATGCCTCCCAGACTATTATTATTATTATTGTTATTATTATTATTATTTTGGTCTTTTTAGGGCTGCACCCATGGCATATGGAGGTTCCCAGGCTAGGTGTCAAATTGGGGCTGCAGCTGCCGGCCTACTCAGGATGCGAGCCATATCTGTGACCTACACCGCAACTCACAGCAATGCCAGATCCTTAACCCACTGAGCGTGGCCAGGGATCGAACCCACAACCTCATGGTAACTAGTCGGGTTTGTTAACCACTGAGCCATGATGGGAACTCCTCCAGACTATTAGACATGTACGGTGAGTTTAATATTTCATTTGACTATGCAGTATAGATTATACAGTGTTGACCATACAATTGTAGTCATAAGGGTCTCTTCAAAAATAAGTTAATGATAACAGCTGTCATATATTAAGCACCTCCTATTATTTTAGATACCTGATGTAATATACCTAAACTAACCCTCACAGTGAAATGGAGGGTTAACAGCGTTTCTCCCTTTGCAACAGTAGAATAGGAGGCTTGGGAAAGCTAAAAATAAATAAAGGAATAAAGGAGTCCCTATATTGCCCTGTATTTGGTAAAACCACAGAACATTGAAATGTTTGGGAGGTGAAACTGCCTATAAATACCCAGATGACCATAATAGTGACACCTGACACTTAAATGACCTTGGCAGAGGAAAGAGTTGTTTCTCAGTAGATGAAAATGATTTTATGGAGACTTAAACTTTCATCCTGGATTCAAAGTTTCCAAACTTGCTTTTCTATAAGGTCTGAAGCGAGAGATGTGGGGGAAGCGCTATCTTCACTGCGCCCTGTAAGCTGTAGTCATCAACCAAGCGCTGGTCGGGTGGGGGTGTCATGAATCAGAACCACCTACGGGAACTTTCTCAGGCTGTACAACACTGTCCTCCCAGCTGATAAGGCAGGTCCAGTGCTCCGAGAGGAAGACAGAGATGACTGTGCTGTTACCTCAAAGGGGCTTCAGAGGACGCTGAGGCCACATAGGACAGCTCTGCACTGAGTCAATTCTATTAATCCCTTTTTCTTTTCTTCTTTTGTCTTTTCAGGGCCGCACCTGTGGCACATGGAAGTTCCTAGGCTAGGGGTCAAATCGGAGCTGTAGCTGCTGGCCTACACCACAGCTACAGCAACATGGGACCTGAGCCATATCTGTGACCGACACCACAGCTCAAGGCAATGCTGGATCCTTAACCCACTGGGTGAGGCCAGGGATCAAACCTGCATCCTCATGGATACTAGTCGGATTCGTTACCCCTGAGCCACAGCCGGCGCTCCCTGATCCACTTCTCAGTGTCCCCTTTCATGACTCTGGATGTGCCTTAAGTCTGGGTGAGTTTCTCACACGGAAATGTTTCCTTACTTCATTACTCAAGGCCACTGGATGACGTTTCCTATGGAGCTTGAGACTCCATCAAAAAAGTAGGGACACATATCCCTGGAGGAAGCCTCAGGCAACTGAAGTGTAGATACAGAAACATTCAAGATCTGAGACAACAGAGAAGGCTTGGATCCTAATTTGATGGTTAAACATTCGTAATTAAATATCTCACAGAAAAAATGTTTATATAGGATATTTGAAAATTGTGTTTTTATGTTTATATAAGATATTCGAAAATTGTGTTTTTATGTTTCTGTCTGAATGTGCACGTGTGCCCAGGGAGGTTAGAAAGACTGTGTGTATAAGACAATTGTGTTCTTCATTTCCAAGACTCTTATTTTCCAACTGTTCCTTCTCCATAACTTCCTATTCCTCTTCTAAGTGTGACACCTACACTTGAAAGTTGAGGACATTATATTTAAAGATATTAAATTATTTAGTTAATTTTTTCCATTGTGTGTGTATGTGTACCTGCATGTGTGCATATATTTATGTATTTGCACAGAAGGATCAATTCCTCACTCAAAGAAAAGTAGATCAGTCTAAAAACTAAATTGCCAGAGTTCCTGTTATGGCTCAGCAAGTTAAGAACAGAGAATCTGTGAGGATGCTCCTTGGCCTCGCTCGGTAGGTTAAGGATCTAGTGTTGCCTTGAGCTGCAGCATAGGTCACAGATGCGGCTTGAATCTGGTGTTGCCATGGCCGTGGTGTAGGCCTGCAGCTGCAGCTCCGATTTGACCCCTAGCCCAGGAACTTATATGCCGCAGGTGCAGTCATAAAAAGAAAAAACAAAACAAAACTAAATTGCTTCTAAGTGAACGCAAGGAAGAATGTGTTGATGGCAGACATGAGACCTCACATCTGGCATCTGCTTTTTCACATGCTCTTTCTTTCCTGGTTTAGTGGCCACCCAAGGCCCCTCCAGCCACTGTTCCTGGTAAGCTCTTCCATCTAATGGGCATGATGTTGGTGGATGACTAGGAAACACACCAGGACTCTCCACTGGCTACTGTCGGCAAGTGAACAGTCTGTGATGAGCATTTCCAAGTAGTAGTGGCATCATCGCCACCCTTTCCTGTTATGTCTGGAGGCCATGTATAGTTATCATGTGATCTAATGGCCACACAGCCATAACTTCTGTCAATTACAGAGCTTCTATTTCATGCTAGAAACTTAACAATACAGTCATATTTAATTGAATAACCTCTAAAATCACACCATGTAGCTGTCCAAATCCCATTCTACTGATAAAGCATCTAAGGTGTGGCTATATTAGGAAATTTTCCAGGAGTTCCCGTCGTGGCGCAGTGGTTAACGAATCCGACTAGGAACCATGAGGTTGAGGGTTCGGTCCCTGGCCTTGCTCAGTGGGTTAAGGATCCGGCGTTGCCATGAGCTGTGGTGTAGGTTGCAGACACGGCTCGGATCCAACGTTCCTGTGGTTCTGGTGTAGGCCAGTGGCTACAGCTCTGACTCGACCCCTAGCCTAGGAACCTCCATATGCTGCAGGAGTGGCCCTATAAAAGGCAAAAAAAAAAGACAAAAAAAAGAAAAGAAAATTTCCAGAGACAGCACCCCTAGTAAGGGATAAAGCATGGAGTCAAACTCTGTTCAATTAAAAATCTACCCCATCCAGACCTAGAAAAATGCATGTCATGAACTTCCTTCATCATATATTCGATAAGTATTGACTAAGCACATACGTGACAAGCACCACTGTTCTCGGCAATGGAAACTCTCCTCCAGCCCCAAATGCCTGATCAGAACTCTGCCTCTGGGATCTCTAGGATGCTCTAAGCAGCATCCAGACCATACTCTAAACCCACTGCTAAGGATTAACAGTCATCTGTGATTTAAATTCAGTAGCCTTGATTTCCTATCAGTCCCTTAGAGGAGGAGAATATCGTTCCCATGAGGTCCCTAGAATTTCCCGTTCTTACTTGCCTTGTGATCGAAACTTACGGTCCTGCACAGACAGAAAAGTTATGAATGGTTTTTTTTCCCATTCTTTTCACTCCTCCCGCAGCCGCCTCCCAACAGGAACAGCTGTTTTCTATTACAAAACAGTCTGACAAGGTGCTGGTCTGGAGCAGTGTCTCTTTGGCAGGTAATTTTGATGAGGCCCAGAGGTAAAGTGGTGGGTGTCTCTGATGGGTTTCCGGTCCTGTTATCAGCCCCGTCCGGCACCCCCAGACATGGCTGCTGTCTGTACATAGGGCTGTTTGCTGGCTTGGGGCCCGTGCTTGCTGAGAGCATCAGTCATCTGTCGGGGTTAATCCATTAACTTTTCCCTTCTTAAGCCCAGAGCTTGGATATGAGGCAAACATCCAGCCCTCTGGCAGAGAACTTGGTCCTTGAACACTGAGTAACTCTACCAGTTCTGACTGGACACACATGCTTTGATTTACTTTTCATTATGTTTGTGGCTGTTCTTGTTCTTGATTTAGGAAAGTCGAGTAGCAATTCCAAACATGAAGACATAGATAGTATAGAGAAAAAAAGCAAATGCTATGTGAGGAGACATTTCCCTTCATAGCCAAGCTGTCTGCAAAAGAATGGGCCCAGGAATGTTTTTGCACAGGAAAATCTTATCTGTGGCTTCAGACCAGACTTTATATTGTCTTAATTTTCAGGAAAAAATAGGTACCTTAGTAACAAAGCTCAGCTAAAGCCATCTGAGTTTTATAACTTGGGTCCTCTTCTATTTACTGGTCTTTTGATGAATGTTTCCAGGAACTGGTTTTTCCCTTGCTCTCAACTGTACTGTTTCGATGTAACAAACAGCTGGGAGCTCTAAGAAGATTTATCATTAAGAAAGAAATTGTTCTTGCCCTTAATTGGCTTTGCTACATTTCAGTGGTTTCTTTTTTGTGAAGAACACCGGATGTCAGGAGACCGGGGTGCTTATTCCAGCTCTGTGATGAATAGTAATACTAACAATAACAAAACGTGACAGGAGCATTTAACATTCAGTAGCATTTAAAACTAACAATATTTATCAAGCTCTTATTCTGTGTTAATATGGAGTAACCTGCACAATCTGATTTAAACTTCACCACCATGTCAATAAAATAAATATTATTATCATCATTAATGATCTTTTACAAATGAGGAAACTGAGCCTTAGAAAGAGGTATTGTCCAAAGACAATGCTTATTAAAGAGTGAAAGCAGAATTTATTGCCAAGCTTGTCTCTTTCCAAAACTCTTATCTTCTGGACCAGCCTTCTTATACAACCTTGGACATGGCATGAGCTCATTTTCCTTAAGTGTAAAGCAGGAACAGGAATACAAGCTGCAGGGCACCCTTGTAAGTTTCTTTATGATCCTTAAAGGAGAAAAGACAGGATACTGTGGTGGCCCTAACATGTTACATGAAGCTTATATTAGTAGGGATGATAATGCATTTGTAGAGTTCTATGTGATTTATAAAACTCTTTGATTTCATTACTGCTATGAACTGAATGTTTGTATTAGCCAGTATTCATATGGTTAAGCTCTAATTCCCAATGTGATGGCATTTGGCCTTGAGAGCTAAAGTTCAGATAAAGTCATAAGGGTGAAGTCCCCATGATATTAGTGCCCTTATAAGAAGAGGAAAAGAGGAGTTCCTGTCATGGCTCAGTGGTCAACGAATCCTACTAGGAACCATGAGGTTTCGGGTTCGATCCCTGGCCTTGCTCAGTGGATTAAGGATCCAGCGTTGCCGTGAGCTGTGGTGTTGGTTGCAGATGAGACTTGGATCCCGCATTGCTATGGCTCTGGTGCAGGCCGGTGGCTACAGCTCCAATTAGAGCCCTAGCCCGGGAACTTCCACATGCCACAGGAAGCGGCCCTAGAAAAGGCAAAAAGACCAAAAAAAAAAAAAAAAAGAGGAAAATACCAGAGTGTGCCTTCTCTCTCCCTACCTCTCTCACCTCCTTGTGAGGATACAGCAAGAAGCCACCTGTCTGCAAGCCACAAAGAATGCTCTCACTAGCACCTTGATCTTGGACTTCCCAGTTTCCAGTTCTGTGAAAAATAAAGGTCTGCCGTTTAAGCCATTTAGTCTGTGGTACTTTGCTACAGCAATCTGAGCAGACTAGGACAACCTTATTTGAGTCTCATAATTAATCTCAGTACTAAAATGGATAGAAGAGACACTAATTTCCAAGTATTCCAGATAAGAAAATTGAAGCTTAGAGGCTTCCTTGCAGAGAAACTCACAAATGTCTACAAGTATCTCCAAATGCTTCCTTCAAATAGCCTCAATATTTTCCTTCCTTCATGATTTAAGTTCACAGCCTGTGTAGATGATGAATTCTACACAATGGCTGTTCTTTTTTTCTTGTTCCTTTTTCTTTTTCTTTTTTAAAATGTCTGTATCTGCATGTGGCACATGGAAGTTCCCAGGATAGGGGTCAAATTGGAGCTGCAGTTGAGATCTACACCACAGCCACAGCAATGCCAGATCCAAGCAGCATCTGTGACTATGCCAAAGCTTGCCACAATGCTGTATCCTTAAACCACTGAGCAAGGCCAGGGATCAAACCCGCATCTTCAGAGAGACAGTATGAGGTTCTTAACTCCCTGAGCCACAATGAGAACTCCTTTATTTTTCTTTTTTCTTTCGTTTTAAATTTTTTTTTTCATTGGGGCTTTTCTAATGGGACTTTAGACTATTTTAGCTAAATTATTTCCAGGTAGCCACAAGTGTGCATTTTGTCTCAGAACTTTTTTCTTTTTTTCTGTATGCAAATGCCTTGGTGCTGGCTTCAACTGGAACTTACTGGGGCACTAACTTCAGAAATGAGTTGTAATAAAGGTCTGGGGCCAACATTTCAATGAGTGTCTGAAATTTACTCATGAGTAAATTTTACTCATGAGTCTCTAGTTTTTGTCAATTTGAGAGGAGCCCCTTTCATGCTCAGAAATGTAAAAGCTCCAGGAATCCTTTTCTCTCTTAGTCTTCCCTGCTTAGTTGCATGAATTCACTTCAATTTTTTTCAGCGGTGGCTAAAGAAAGCCCTGCTGTCTGGCTTTTTCAAAACTTTAGAGTGAAGTAAAGCTTGATCCTGGACAGAAGCGGCACAGACATGCAAATGCCTCTGAAACTTCTTTGTGGCCACCTCTCTGGGTTCTGCTCCAGTGGCTTCTTTGGATGGGTGTCTGGAGATGTACTTTGAGACCCAGACTTTGGGCTCCAATGTCTTCCATGCACATGTGTATCCATACTTGGCATAGACAAAATATAGAGATGTTTTGGTGATGGCTTCATTAGAGAGGTCATCTGAAAGGTCTCTGATCTTCCCAGGATCTTGATCCAGATGGATATGAGAGAGATGGGGAAGAGAGAAGTACAGTGCTGGGTGGGACTTCCTGTCTGGAGGAAGGTCAAGGACATCAGAGCTTGAGACGGTTGCTCTTTCTCCCCATCTTGTCCTCCTTCAGATGCTCCCAGAGAACGAATGAAGGGCTCCCCCGCTGAATGTGGTTGAGACGACAGCACACACATCAACATTCTGCCATTCCTTTCTTCCTACCGTTTTATCTCCTCTCCCACACATCATTTCACATTTTGTTGCGGGTATGACCCTGAACCCCAGACTCTGAGCCAGACCCCATTGAATCTATTGCGTTCCCTTTGAGGAATCGCCATAGCCAAGAAGATCCAATGACAGATACTTTGTGGTCTGGGCTTAATTCCCTTGCAATTCATCTCCTCTGCTTTGACACTGTGTCTTCGGGGAAGTGCCCCTCTTAAGCAGCATGGACCTTAAGGCTAAGTGGACAAATTGCATGTCATCCCCGAAAGGCTCCCCACCCTGGGGGAGTGAGCCAAACTCAACTTTGCAAACACCCACACTTCTTTCACACCCCACATGAACATTCTGGCATATTTGACTCACCTACTTCTCTTTTCTTCAGATAAAGATAAAATGAATGCCTGGCAATTAGCTGTGTGGGAAGGGTTTGCTTGAGGCTAGAATATGTAACAGATGTTGCGAGTGATAAGAAGGAGCATTTGACAGAACTAGGATGAGGAGCACACAGGAAATTTGGACTGTGCATGGTCATTGGCTCATTGATTGGTGAAACACTCACACCCCCCCCCCGACCCCCCACCCACCCCCCACACACTGGAAGTCTCAAGAGCTGGGCTTTCTTTTTTTTCTTTGTTTTTTCTTGTCTTTTCTTCTTGTCTTTTCTTTCATTCTTTTTCTAGTACTTATTTTTCCTTTTGCACATACCATCCCATCATTTTGACAGGTTTTCTCACAACTGTATATTACATTGTGAAGTTAGTTTCATTAATATCTCCGAAATTAGATCAAGTTTGTTTGTTTGTTTGTTTTTTTGTTTGTTTGTTTTGTTTTTTGTCTTTTTAGGGACACACCCGTGGCATATGGAGGTTCCCAGGCTACGGGTGAAATTGGAGCTACAACTGCCGGCCTACACCACAGCAACGCAGGATCTGAGCCTCGTCTGTGACCTACACCACAGCTCACAGCAGCGCCAGATCCTTAACCCACTGAGCGAGGTCAGGGATTGAATCCGCAACCTCAGGGTGACTAGTCAGATTCATTTGCGGCTGCGCCACAATGGGAACTCCCTAGACCAAGTCATTTTGAAGATCACTTGTACCTGCTTTGCCTTCAGGGACTCTGGAGAGGGCTAAGAGCTTCAAAACGTCTGTCCTTAGTGTGCCTTAAATTTCACCACTAGAAATCCATTTCTTTGATTTCATAAATCTTGACATTGTAATGGCATTGTAAGGACCCTAAGGAAGTGCTCAGGCCTTAAAAGAATCTGGATTCAAATTCCTACCAATCATTGACATTCCTGTTGTGGCTCAGTGGATTAAGAACCCCACTAGTCTCTGTGAGGATGCAAGTTCCATCCCTGGCCTTGCTCAGTGGGTTAAGGATCCAGCATCACTGCAAGCTGTGGCGTAGATCACAGATGGGGCTTGGGTCCAGTGTTGCTGTGGCGGTAGTGTAGGCTGGCAGCTACAGCTCCAATTTGACCCCTGGCCCGGGGAACTTTCCTATGCCGCAGGTATGGCTATAAAAAGAAAAAAAAATCTTACTGATCATATGATATTTCCCTTCAATGGCAAAGTGGGGACAATAAAGTAGTACCAACCTTTAGGATTATTTTAAGAATTAAAGGTGGCAAGACCTCAAGTGCTTAGCATAGTGCCTTGTTAATAAAGTCACCGGGGTCGTCATCATTGCCGTCCTCACCTTAAACAAACCTGAACCTATGGTATATGTTGAAAGCCCCCCAAGCCAAAATCACGTCATCCACGCTAGACTTGACCAACCCTGTGACTGCCTCCTGAGACTGCCAAATAATTTTTCAAAGCTATCATTGTTAGAAATTTCCTTCTTTCTTTTTTTTTTTTTCTTTTTATGGCAGCACCTGAGGCATATGGAGGTTCCCAGGCTGGGGGTCAAATCAGAGCTACAGCTGCTGGCCTACACCACAGGCACAGCAAGGCAGAATCCGGGCCGCATCTGCGACCTACACCACAGCTCATGGCAATGCCATATCCTTAACCCACCGAGCGAGGCCAGGGATTTAACCTGTACCCTCATGGTTTCTAGTAGGATTTGTTTCTGCTGCGCCACAACAGGATATCCAGAAATTTATTCTTAATTTGAGCCTAATCTGCTTCCCTAACTTCCATATGTAGATTTCATTAGAAGCCCGGAAGCAAAAGAATACAAACCAGGGATATCTCTTCCGCCTTTGAAGGACTTTATGTTCACATCCTCCTTTCTTTTGTTTTCAGACAATGGTTCTCTGTATATTTCATTTAAAAAAAATTTTCCCGAGTTCCCGTCATGGCGCAGTGGTTAGCCAATCCGACTAGGAACCATGAGGTTGCGAGTTCAATCCCTGGCCTTGCTCAGTGGGTTAAGGATCCAGTGGTGCTGTGAGTTGTGGTGTGGGTCGCAGATGCAGCTTGGATCCTGCGTTGCTGTGGCTGTGGCGTGGGCTGACAGGTACAGCTCCGATTAGACCCCTAGCCTGGGAACTGCCATATGCCGAAGGACGTGGCCCTAGAAAAGGCAAAAAGACAAAAAAAACACAAAAAAACAAAAAAACTTTCCTCCTATTCCTTTTATTAGTATTACTTTTGTAAAAATGTTCTTGGAGTATAGTTGGCTTACCATGCTGCGTCGGATCAATTGTTCCTGGTGTGATGTACTTTGGGCGGCCTCCCCATGTTGGCATTTCTGCTGGTATACATGCTGTCTCTTAGAAAACCCTAGAGCACTTACTAAATGCCTTGAGGGTAGGCATTTTTTTTCATTGAAAGAAAATGAATGTTAATGAATAAGTATCTACTTATCCATCATTAAAAATGGAAACTCTGTTCATATTTTCTCTAGACGTGTATAAAAGTAAAAGAACCATACAGAGAAAGCTGAATCTTTATCATCTCCCTCCCGATTGTGTTCCCCTCCCTTCTCTTAAGAAGTATTTGGTGTATATCCAATTCCACATATTTACTCTTTAGATATAATATAATATAATGTAATACAATATAATATAATACACACACCTGTTAGTACCTATGCATAGTTTATTAGATATTTACAAATACATAGTTTATTATATAGCTTTGATAATATATAAATATAAACATAAATATATACAAATGTTTATATATGTAATATATTTATATGTTTAATATACATATTTGTAAATATAAATCTGTATTAACAAAGTTGTATAATTCCTTTATAGCATTATTTAAATTAAATACAGTATATGTAAAGTTTTCTAACATGATTTTAAATTCAGTACCATATTCTAAAATTAACTGTATAGAAGTTCCTGTCATGGCTCAGTGGAAACGAATCTGACTAGTATCCATGAGGACGCAGGTTCAAGTCCTGGCCTTGCTCAGTGGGTTAAGGGTCTGGCATTGCCATGAGCTGCGGTGTAGGCTGCAGATACTGCTCTGATTCAACCCCTAACCTCAGAATCTCCATATGCCACAAGTGCAGCCCTAAAAGACAAAAATTAAATTAAATTAAATTAATTGTAATGTTAGATTCATGATTGTACATATATAGTTCATTCCTTTTTAACTGCAGCAAAAAGGAATTGTAGGAATATGCCACTATCAGTCTGTCCTTTCATCCATCTCCCGTCTATCTATTCTCTCCATCTACGTGTCTATCTATCCACTACTTCTTGACACTTGGAGAAATTACTTCCACCTCATTTTCCCTTTTTTTTTTCTGCTAAAACAATGTTGCAGTGGACTCCTTTTACATAATTATACATGGCTCTGTTCCGGTAAGAGTACACAGTTTCTCTTGGGCAAACATACATGCACACACTCTCATGTTGGATGATTAAGTCCTAGATTGTGTAAGTTTTGGGTTATTGTCAGTGCTCCTCATGATGGCTCTATTAATTTAAACTGTCATCAGTATCATGTAAGGATGACTACTTCCTCCATTTTTGGTCCAACATTATGTTTAAGGAGTTCCCTTCATGGCTCAACAGTTAACAAACCTGACTAGCATCCATGAGGATGTAGGTTTGATCCCTGGCCTTGCTCAGTGGGTTAAGGATTCGGCATTGCCGTGAGCTGTCGTGTAGGTCACAGATGAGATACGTCGTGGATCCTGTGTTGCTGTGGCTGGCAGCTGTAGCTCTGATTCGACCCATAACCATGGGTGCAGCCAAATAAATAAATGAAACCCATTATGTTTGAAATATCATTATTTCAAAATAATTATTTAATTATTTTTAAAAATACCAAACTGGTATTTTTGCCAGTCTGGTGGGTTTGAAAGAGTATCTCAAATTTTTTTTTAATTTCTCTAATTACTTGCATAGTGGAGTATGTGTTCATACGTATATTGTATGCTCAGCTTCCCTTTTCTAAGAATGATGCTTGAAAATACTTTGTCCACTTGTTTTGTTACATATCCTATCAGCTAAACTCAGTAATCACTCACTACTTCATATCTTCCACAAATTTGATCAGTATGACATTTATGTTAATACAAAACAAGAATGCAGTTAATTTAAAATTAAAGCAGTAAGACATATATTCCCCGAAGTCCTCTACTAAAATGCATGTTCATTTGAAGAGGCAGCATACTGAAATTGTGTTAAGATATCTCACCTCCAGCAGGGCTGTACAGATCAGAAAGCAAGATGCTTTCAACACTCTCTGAGAATTTCAGAAGAAAGCAGTTCTGAGAACTCAGATGATTCTCAGCTTTGGAGCATTGCTGGAAAGGCAGGTCCGGACAGGATGCAGGGGTGTCTGCTATATGCTGTGTGAGACTCTGGTAACCTAGAACCAGAAATAAGAGGGAACCTTGAGATGTGAGACAGAAAGGCATCTCTTGTCTTTAAAACTGTATTCAGAGCTAAGAGTAACTCAGTAATTTGATGTTTCATGAAAGCTCTAGCAGAGGACACAGAATGTTTCCATTTCACCCCCGCTCAACTCACCCCCAAGTCCCCACGAGTCACCTGGACTTTCGCAGGCTCCATTTCTCCTCTCGCACAAAGGGAGCTAGGGGAAGAGCTATCTTGTCATACTTTATGCCAGAGCCAATGGGAGTTGTAGGCGGTAAGATCCACCACGTGAGATTCCATTTCCGGGCATAAATGATCTTCACTGCATCTCAGAAGACTACTTTGCTCAGCCACTTTAACTGCCATACGTGTGTGTGTGTGTGTGTGTGTGTGTGTGTGTGTACGCACACATGTACCGCACTTGGCCTTCAAAGATGCACTCTGAGGATGGGGACCATGACAACACAATGACCCAGCAACTGCTGAGGTGTCCATCCGTAGGGGGACATACAAGGGGTCTCAGACAAGGAGGAAAGAAGGGTGAGGCTCACTGTGGAAATGCCCGGGCTGTTTCAACCACAGGCATTCACAGCCAGTTAGCTCTGTGCTTACTCACATGGGAGGAGGCCTGTTTCTAGACTGCTTATATGTTCTGCTGTCCTTACCTATATTAACACTGATCTTTTTTTTTTTTTTTTTTTTACCAGAAAAAGTATTTGGAGTAATTTGCCAAAGGATAATTTAATTCCTTCATCAATTTGCTATTCAGAACTAAACGACTTCAAAACTTGAAAAAATATCATCTTACTGAATTATTTTCATCTGGATAAATTCCTTTTAGTATTAATTTGACAAAGAAAGATCTCATTTTTTTGTTAGATCCAGTTTTACTCACAGGTAACCGAGCTGCCTTTTGTGGCCATGATGTCTACAAAGTCGACATTTCCCATATGCAGAAATTTCAAATCAGAATTTATGAAGATATTTTGATTTTGCAATACTTTGCGTAATTTCACTTATTTTCGTTCTGCATAAAATTATTTCCATGCAGGTTTTTTTTTTCTTTTCCTTTTTGTAATAAGGTTAAGGTAGTTCTTTGATCAGCATTTGGACTAACCACAGATTTCACTGTGTGGAAATTTGCCAGTGCTCATTTCACTTTGTGTTGATTACTTCTACTATGTTTAATGTTTTAACGTTATCAGCTGTGAGAGTTTTTACTTTGCCATTTGGGACTCTTGGCTCATTGTTTTATTTGTGATAACACATCAAAACACTCTGGTGATTAAGTTTGACTTCCCCTTTTCTAAATCTGCATCAGTGTGGCCCTGTTTCTGAAAATTGTTTTTTTTTTTTTTTCTTGAGACATGAGTTCTGTGATTAAATCATCCCTGACACTTTGGACTCCAGGTAGGAAACAGGCAGGAGTGACAGGAAATTTGAAATGAGGGCTGGCTTGAGACTAGAGCCATTTCCAGGCTACCTTCTTTTTTTTTTTTTTTTGTCTTTTTGCCATTTCTTGTGCCGCTCCTGCGGCATATGGAGGTTCCCGAGCTAGGGGTCCAATCGGAGCTGTAGCTGCCAGCCTACGCCAGAGCCACAGCAACACAGGATCCGAGCCGCGTCTGCGACCTACACAGCTCACGGCAAAGCCGGAACCTTGACCCACTGAGCAAGGGCAGGGATCGAACCCGCAACCTCATGGTTCCTAGTCGGATTCGTTAACCACTGCGCCACGACGGGAACTCCCCAGGCTACCTTCTAAGTGGTATTAAGTACTCTCTTGTTTTGCAGTAAAATCTTTTTTTTTTTTTTTTGGCCTTTTTAGGGCTACACCTGCAGCAAATGGAAATTCCCAGGCTAGGGGTTGAACTGGAGATACAGCTGCCAGCCACAGCTACAGCAACATGGGATCTGAGCTGCGTTTGCGACCTACACCACGGCTCCTGGCTACGCTGGATCCCCTGACCCACTAGTCGGGATACTAGTCAGATTCATTTTCACTGTGCCACACCGGGAACTCCATAAAATCTTGATAATAGCTGCAGTCAGTCCTCAGTTGTGCTAAAGAGAATTCAGAAGGTGTAATCAGGAAGACATCCACATTCCCCCTCTGAAGCCACAGTGGAGGTGTCGGTGGGTGTCACCTGAGAAAGGGAGCTCTGCATTCGGTAGTGCAGGTAACCAGGTGGGGAAGCTGGAGTGAAGGGAATGGAAACCGTGTTGGAGAAGACCCTGGAGGGACTACTCTGGAAAGAAGCTCAGAGCCAGGGAAGAGCCACGAGGGCCTGCTAGGTGGGTGGGGAGGGAAATGCCATAATTCAACAAGGCATAAGAGCAGAGTCTGTGCTTATTTTGAGGCCCATTTTGGGGGAAAGGGAAGGATGGATTTGAATGGAGCAGAGAACACCTTTAGAGAAGATCTAGGAAGGAGGGCAGGAAGGCTCATCCGGCTCTGAGCTGGTGGCTGGGTGGGTCTGGAGTCGTGATGCAAAGTTAGCTCTTTTCCTACCAGTGAGGACGTCAGAAGGAAGAAGGCAGTGCAAGTGGTGAAAGAAAAGTTGTGAAATAAGTATGTTGCCTTTCTTTCTTTCTTCATTCCTCCCTCTGTCCCTCCCTCTTCCTTTCTCTCTTTTCTTTCTTTCATCTCTCTCCCATCCCTCCCTTCTTTCCTTCCTTCCTTTCGTTCTCTTCCTTCCTTTTCTCTTCCTCCCTTCCCTCCTTTCTTCCTTTTTTGCTTGATTGATATTTATTCATAACAGCATTATTTACAACAGCTGAGATATGGAAACTGCTTAAGTGGCCATCAATAGATGAATGGTGTTTCTTTTAGCATCAGTTTTACTCCAAAAAATTTTTTTTTGACTTACCTAGTGCTTAGCAGGTTAAGGATCTTGATTGTCTCTGTTGTGGCATGAGTTAGATCTCTGGCCTGAGAACTTCTGTATGTGGCAAAATTTCTTTCTTTCTTTCTTTCTTTTTTTTTTTTTTTGAGAGGAGAGGTTAGTATTTTAACTGATAATTACTCTAAAACATGGTTTGTATATTTAAACACACACAGAGTATGATGGTACACACTGCAAAATTAGCATACCTTCTAAATCTAAAATAGGAGAGTCCAAAGATGTATTAGGTAGAACTAAGGGTAAGGGTTTAACTGCGCTGGCAAGTTGAAATACTTGGACATGTTTCAAAATCACTAATATGACTAATGAGACTCTGAAGGATTTTGAACATGAAGAAAAATGACAAAAGAGATGTTTTAGAAACATTAATGTGAGGATTCTCTGCAGCATGGGTTGTAATGGCAGTGCTGTGAGGGAAACAAACATGGCAGCAATGAATCGCAGTGCTCTATGTCCAAATCATATGTAGCTAGGGAGCTGTGGGAATGGGGGTGCGGAGGGGTACATCCAATAGTCATTTACAAAGGACAAGTCATTGATGGAGTAATGAAAGAGTGAGATAAAGACAAATGCAAAAAGATTTCACTTCCTTAAACTTGCGCTACCAAGAAGATGGTCTGATTCACTTTCCCTTTGACAGTTATCAGGGAAAGAGAATCAGGTAATTTGCTGCTTTTGTTGTTTTCCCAGTTGGCGAAATGCGTTGCAGAGAACTCCTTTCTTCACTCAGACACCCCTCATTGCCTTATCTTCTAGACAAGTCAATTGCCTGTTTCTCCTGAAATGTGGGTGGTATCCTGAAGCAGAAATACTCTGAATTCCACTTGCAGCTAAGGGCTTACTTGAGTGGAGGAGAGGTTAAATCTCCTGACGTAGGGTTTCTCTGTGGTTACTGGAAAGAAATCAGAGATGAGCATCTCCTGAGCTCCGGAGATTGGTTTCTCAGGGAAACATCCAGCGTCAGATTCCTGTACTGACCAGCTTTTGCTTGACTTCCCATGACCTACTGATAGCTGAAGAATTTTTAAATACTAAGAGAAAAACTTCTTGTTTATAATTTGAAAAAAAAAAGAATGCAAGGTTTGGAGGGTTTATTACTAAAGCCTGAAGAATAACCTTTTGAATTCTTTATATTGAATAAAGATTTCTCTCCTTAGAAACGCTCAGCCCTCTTGTTTCTTCCAGACCACATGCTTTTTCAATAAGCTTTTGAGGTGGAGAAAGACCCCTCTCCGTTTCCACCTTCCTGAAAGATGCAAGCCAGAGAGCAGATCCTGCATTTGTATGGATTTATAGAAACAACACGTCATCATTCATTCATTCACTGTTTGAAAAACACTCAATGGAGCATCCGGCATACACATGACATTGTTCTTTCTGTTTTGAGAAATACAATAAACAGAACAAACCCAAGCCCAACCAATCATAATACATTGCCTCTTTCCTCAAGGAGACAATAGAAGAGAGGGAAGAAGATGAGTGTTATTTATCTCAAGTCAGTACTGCAGACCTTACTGTGCATTCTCACCGGAGATGCTTGAGGGTCTGGAGAAAATCTGAACATCCACGTGCAAAGCGCACACTTTATTTACCACGGGGTAAAAATGGAGGCCAAGAGACTGAGTGTGATAGTCAGCTGGAGGCCACAGCACTTATGTCGAGGAGAGCTGAGAATTAAGGTGGAGGCTATATTGTGGAATCCTTTGAATGTAGAGTAAATGATTTATCTTCTCTAATGAGTGATTATAGGTTTCAAGGAACTGAGTTCTTCTGTTAACTGATGAAGTTCTGAGATATTTTCTACTGTCTTGCCTGCAGTGGATACTCTTTGATTATACGATGAAAGCAGAATTTATGATTAAGGGAAAATGGGCAGAAAACTAGAAAGAGGAGAGCAATATGACACAACAAGTTGATAATGTTTTGTACCTATATTAACTGATTAACCTGCATAACAGCCCTTACAATAAACAGGGAAGGCTCAATGTCTGATTTTAACAAATTGAGGGTTACCAGAGTTAAAGGACTTATTAAGACGACACATAAGGAGTCCCTAAAGTGGCTAAGTGGTAACGAACCTGATAGTATCCATGAGGGCATGGGTTCAATCCCTGGCCTTGCTCTGTGGGTTAAGGATCCTGAGTTGTGGTGAGCTGTGGTATAGGTCGAGGACATGGCTCAGAACCTGTGGCTGTGGTGTAGGCCAGCAGCTGCAGCTCCAATCGAACCCCTGGGAACTTCCATATATCTCAGGTACAGCCCTAAAAAGACAAAACAAAACCCAAACCAAAAAAAAAAAAACAAAACCAAAAAACCTAAGTAAGGTAAAAGGACAACCTCTTACTGACAAGCTTTTCATTTTTGTGGTTCTTTGGCATAACAAATCCATACTGTTTCCCAAAGCCACTAATTAGACATACTCTAAAATTTTCTGTCAACTGTAACATTTATCTGAATCATAAAGTGGTTCTTATCTTGATCCCAGAAGCAGGGCTGGGTGAGCAGAATTATGGAAGATTGCTTTGCGGAGACTTTTAAAAAGTAGAGGAAATATTTGCTGCCTTTCTGAATACCACATTTTAAACATTCCTGTGTACATCTGTGTCTTACGATGAAGAGGCATCATTTGAAGCCTAGTGAGAATATAACCCAACTCAGTGCTGACTTTACTCCTTTCTAGTAAGTGAGCAATCTGTAAAGGCAACTTATTTCTTTCAGGCCATTGGGGATGAATGGACTGAACCATCATTATAACATCCTTCTTTGTTCATAGGATCAGGGCTGCATCCTTTCTTATTAGGAGAAGTGTGATGTCCCGTTACTGTTGTATATTGGCTGCTGATAATCTATCAGATTCTATGCAATGGAACCTCTTGAATGGAACCTAATGAATGATGCAAATGACCCCTGGGACTCCCCTAATTAGGCTTCAAGGAGTTCCTGTTGTGGCACAGCAGTAACAAACCCGACTAGTATCCTTAAGGATGTGGGTTCAATCTCTGGCTCTGCTCAGTGGGTTAAGGATTCGGCATTGCTGTGAGCTGTGGTGCAGGTCACAGACACGGTCAGATCTGGTGTTGCTGTGGCTGTGGCATAGGCCGGCAGCTGCAGCTCCAATTCTACCCCTGGGCTTGAAATGTCCATGTGCCACAGATGTGACTCTAAAAAAAAGAAAGAGAGAGAGAGAGAGAGAGAAGAAAGAAAGAAAGAAAGAAAGAAAGAAAGAAAGAAAAAGAAAAGAAAGAAAGAAAGAAAAAGAA
>NC_062554.1:62571344-62671719 GCF_016906955.1 Phacochoerus africanus | reverse complement strand
GCCGTGGTATAGCAGGTTAAGGATGCAGCATTGTCTTTGCAGTGATGCGGATTCAATCCCTGCCCACCCAGTGAGTTAAGGAACTGGCACTGCTGGCAGTGTGGTGTAGGTCGCAGCTGAGGCTCGGATTTGATCCCTGGCCCAGGAACTTCCATATGCCGTGGGCAGGTGTGGCCAAAAAAGGGGTGTGTTTAGAATAGGAAAGACATGGGAGAAAACGTTCTGGCTTTTCCCCCTCCTTCACAGGGGAAGGATTTATTCCCTGACCTTAACCACACTTGAAAATCCTCTAAAGAGATGGTGTTGAAGTGGCCCAAGAAGACTGAGCACTTATTCTCTGGCTGGATGAAGCTGAGCTGCAAGTATCACATGATATGAAACCACATCAGAACCACTGCTGACCTGAGGAAACCCCTCCAGGTGAGATGTGCGTGCACTGGGATTTGGAGGGTATAAGCCAGTTATAAAATCAACATCTGCTTCTTTTCTGGATCATTCTGAAGGCTGGGCTGACCAGGAGGGCTACTCCTGCAGAGAAGGAGAGCCATCCATGGCCAGATGACCTTTTTGCCCATCCCTGTCGCTGCCTCTTTCCTTAAAGTTCCCTTCCTTGATTCTGTAAAGCCAGAAGTAGCCGAGAGAGAGTAAAGGGATCATGGAAAATTAAATTCTTTCTCCTCTCTCTCTTTCACACACACACACACACACACACACACACACACACACACACTAGTTCCCTGAACAATAAGTGAAGCCTAATCTGATTGAAGAAAAATAAAACTGAATGTGACATTTAAGTTTTAAGTGGACTTGAAATTCCTGAAATGACCAAAATGTAAGAACTGTGCCAGAAGAGCCTGGGGAGGGAGAAGAGCAGAGCATGTCCGAAAATAGTTGTTAGGAAAACGCTTTTTTTCTTTCTGTCCATATTCAGCTTTCTTTCTTTCTTCTTTCTTTCTTTCTTCTTTCTTTCTTCTTCTTTCTTTCTTTCTTTCTTTCTTTCTTTCTTTCTTTCTTTCTTTCTTTCTTTCTTTTTTTCTTTCTTTCTTTTTTCTTTCTTTCTTTCTTTCCTTTTCTTCCTCCCTTCCTTCTTCCTTCCTTTCTTCTTTTTTCTTTCTCTTTTCCTTCCTTCCTTCCTTCCTTCCTTCCTTCCTTCCTTCCTCAGGGTCATAGAACACAGAAGAGATTTGTGGTAGGTTTAATCTTGGCCTCTCTCCTGGAATAAAGCCACTTTGAAGAGGGAATTTACAGCTGTGGTCCTCTCTCAAAGTTTCAGCCTTTATTCAGGTGAGGGCACTCTAAGAAGGCTTTTTTTTCTGATCTGTTGAATCTCAAGTATTTTCAGCTTCACTTGTCTCTATCAACCATGGGTCTCCACCTGGCTCTCCATACATCTAACTTTGTTTTTTTTTAAGACTGCTTGATCTATTCTGAGCCCATTGTATTTTGCACATGAATTTTAGGTTGGTTGTCATTTCTATAAAACACCACCTGGAATTTTGGATTGTATCTTTAGATCTATTTGTGGAATATTGCTATCTTAAGAGCATTAAGCCTTCTGATCCCTGAATATGAGATCAGTTTCCATGAAATTAGGTCTTAATTTCTTTCAATAAGCTGTTGTTCTTCTCAATGTACAAGTCATATACAACTTCTTCCTCACCTCTATTGGATGCTGATTCAGAACATACACAACCTACTAGAAAAACTTGCCCCAAGCCTGCCATTTCCTGCCAACTAGCTGGCCTGGAACTGAGTAATCAGAAAGTTTTGTTTTTTACTTGATTCTTAATTCCTTTAGAATTCATTACTTTTCTATCATAAATGTCTACTGTTCCTGAAAAAGCCTTTTACAAATAAAAACAAAATAATGTACTTAAATTATTATTAAGTGATGAGTGATGACTGGATTATACTTTCTGTATGACTTTAATCTTTTTAGAATTATTAAAGTAATACACACATCATAAAATTGAAATATCACCTAAAGGAGAAGAGGTTTTGCAAATCCCACCCACAGAGTTGACTGTCATGAATGTTTTGCTTGGTGCATATGTCTCAGGCTCTGTCTCCTTCTATCTCTTTATATTTCTGTCTCTCATCCAAGCAGATTCATTTAAATCTATATTGATTTCACATCTATGTGGTCTTACGGATGGGATCCTAGGTGCAGACAATTGGCCCACATGTGTCCCACATAGAGAACCCTAATGTCTTCCCATCACTCACTGTCCCAGCTGCACAGCATTTATTCATCCATGTGGACTAGAACTGATGGGTCCCATCCCCTCTCCATGAACATTAATGTTATTATTAATTCCCTACTCTTTCAACTAGTGCTGTGGCAAATACTCTTGATAAGACATCTTTGAAAAATTGTGCAAGAATTTTAATGGAATCAACTCCAAGGATCAGCACTACTAGTAAAGGGATGCACCTGTGGGACTTTGATGGGCTTTTCACACTTTTCTTCCAAAGAGTGTCTGTTCACCCTTATGGCATCTGATAGGGCTTCTTCTTCCTCACATTTTCACCTGGGCTACTGGTTACCAGCCCAGAAAACTGCCAGTGTGGCAGTGACCAATGCTTTCTCCATAGTGTTTACATTTGCATGTGTCCTCATCTGAGAGGTCCAGCATGTCTAACATACATGGGTCATATGCATTGCTTCTTGTTGGAATAGCATGTATTTGCTCTGTTTCCTTTCAGAACATTGATTTTTGAGAAATTTTTGGACAACAGACATGTTAACCCTTTCTCTGGCCTTGGGTTATGGGAATGGTTTTTCAGTTAGTGGTTTATCTTTCCAGCTGTCTTTCTTGGTTTGTTTGTTTTTGCCGCATGAAGAGCTAAGCATTTCCCTTCTGTCATCTGACTCTTGATGTGACACTTAGAACAGCAGTGTCTACCCTAATATTATGCACATATTTACTGAAAGGGCTTAATTTTGTACATTTCATTGTTAATCCCTCTGGATTCTTCTTTCAAATAACAAAAATGCTCTTTATTTTTTTAAAATTCTTATTATAGCTGATTTATAATGTTCTTTCAATTTCTGCTATACAGTAAAGTGACCCAGGTATACATACATACATGCATATATATGTGTGTGTGTGTATATATATATATTTTTTTCTCACATTATCCTCCATCATGTTCCATCACAAGTGATTAGATATAGTTCCATGTGCTATACAACAGGACATCATTGCTTATCCACTCCAAATGCAAGAGCTTGCATCTATGAACCCCAAACTCCCACTCCATCCCACTCCCTCTTCCTCCCCCTTGGCAGCCCATAAGCCAGTTCTTCATGTCCATGAGTTCATTTCTTTTCTGTGGATAGCTTCATTTGTGCCATATATTAGATTCCAGATATAAGTGATATCATATGGTATTTGTCTTTCTTTTTCTGACTTAGTATGAGAATCTCTAGTTCCATCCATGTTGCTGCAAATGGCATTATTTTGTTCTTTGTATGGATGAGTAGTGTTCCAGTATGCATATGTACCACATCTTCTTAATCCATTCATCTGTCATTGGACATTTAGGTTATTTCCATGTCTTGGCTATTGTGAACAATGGTGCAATGAACATAGCGCTGCATGTGTCTCTTTCAATGAAAGTTTTGTCTGGATATATGCCCAGGAATGGATTGCTGGATCAATGGTAGCACTATATTTAATTTTCTGAGGAACTTACATACTGTTTTCCACAGTGATTGTACCAATTTATTTCCCACTAACTGTGGTAGGAGAGTTCCCTTTTCTCCACACCCTCTCCAGATTTGTTATTTGTGGGCTTACTAATGATGGCCATTCTGACTGGCATGAAGTGATACCTCATTGTAGTTTTGATTTGCATTTCTCTGATAATTAGTGATGTTGAGCATTTTGTCGTGTGCCTGTTTGCCATCTGTATGTCTTTCTTGGAGAAATGTCTATTTAGGTCTTATGTCCATTTTTCAATTGCGTTTTTTTTTGTTTCGTTTTGTTTTTTGGTGTTGAGTTGTATGAGTTGTTTGTATATTTTGGAGTTAAGCTCTCATTGGTTGAATCATTTGCAACTATTTTCTGTCATTCCATAGGTTGTCTTTTGGTTTTTTGATGGTTTCCTTTGCTGTGCAAAAGCTTATAAGTTTGATTAAGTCCCACTGGTTTTTATTTCTGTTGACTTGGAAGACTGACCTAAGAAAACATTTGTGTGGTAAATGTCAGAGAATGTTTTGCCTATGTTCTCTTCTAGGAGTTTTATGGTGTCTTGTCTTATGTTTAAGTCTTTAAGCCATTTTGAGTTTATTTTTGTGCATGGTGTGAGGATGGGTTGTAGTTTCATTGATTTACATGCAGCTCTCCAGTTTCCCAGCAACAATTGCTGAAGAGACTGAAGATACCAGCAAAAAAGAAAATTAGAGGCCAATATCTTTGATGAATATAGATGAAAAAATTCTCAACAAAACTTTAGCCAACCAAATCCAACGAACATGTAAAAAAGATCATACACCACGACCAAGTGGGATTCATCCCAAGTTCCCAAGGATGGTTCAACATAAGCAAATCAGCCAATATCATATGCCATATTAACAAAAGAAAAGTAAAAAACCACAAGATCATCTCAATAGATGCATAAAATGCATTTGACAAAATTCAACCCATTCATGATAAAAACTCCTACGAAAATGGGTATAGAGGCAACATACCTAAACATAATAAAGCCATTTATGACAAACATACAGCCAATATAAAACTCAATGGAGAAAAGTTGAAAGCCTTCCTGCTAAAATCCAGAACAAGGATGCCCATTCTCACCAGTTTTTTCAACATAGAATTGGAAGTCCTAGCCACAGAAATCAGACCAACAAAAGAAATAAAATGTATACGAATTGGAAGGGAAGAGGCAAAGTTGCTACTCTATGCAGATGACATGATACTATATATATATAGAAAACCCTAAGGACTCCACACAAAAAGTACTGGAACTGATCAATGAATTCAGCAAAGTAGCAGGATACAAGAGTAACATTCAGGAATTGGTTGCATTTCTGTATAATAACAATGAAATATTTGAAAAAGAATATAAAAATACAATATCTTTTAAAATAACACCCCCAAAATTAAATACCTAGGAATAAACATGACCAAGGAGGTGAAAGACATATGCTGAGAATGATAAAACATTAATCAAGGAAATTAAAGAGGATTCAAAGAAATTGAAAGATTTTCCAAGCTCCTGGATTGGAACAATTAATATCATTAAAAAAAATGGCCATACTACCCAAAGAAACCTCCAGATTTAATGCAATCACTATCACATTTTCCCTATGACATTTTTCACAGAACTAGAACACAAAATCCAAAAATTTATATTGAGCCATAAAAGACCCAGAATTGCCACAGCAATCTTGAGGGAAAGAATGACAAACAAGCAGGAGGTATAGGTCTCCCAGACTTCAGACATATTACAAAGTTACAGTAATCAAGAAGTATGTCACTGGTACAAAAAGAGACATACAGACCAATGGAATAGAATAGAGAACCCAGAAAGAGCATAAAATTGGAAAAAGATAGTCTCTTCAAAAATACTTTTTCAAATAAAAACAAAAATAAAAATTCACCAGTCCCCTCTTGAAATATGTGAGCAGACATGAAAAGCCAAATTTTGTATAGTTTATTTTATAGGGGACATACAGAATAGGTGAATAAACAGAAAGAAAGAGGATGGAGGTTGTGAGTGGCTGGAAGAGGGAAGAATGAGGAGTAAGTACTTTTTTTGTCAGCATATGGAGGTTCCTGGGGTCTAATTGGAGTTGTTGCTGCTGGCCTATGCCAGAGCCACAGCAATGCCAGATTGAGCCATGTCTGTGACCTACACCCCAACTCATGGCAATGCGAGATCCTTAACCCATTGAGTGAGGCCAGGGATCAAACCCACAACCTCATGGTTCCTATTTGGATTTGTTTCTGCTGTGCCATGGTGGGAACTCTGGGAGTAAGTTCTTTGAATACTGGCTTTTGTTTTGAGGAAGTGAAATTGTCTGAAACTAGGCAGTAGTGATGGTTTCACAGTGTTGGGAATGTACTTAATGCTTCTGAATTGCACAATTTAAAGCAGAAAAGATTACGTTTTATTATTTTACACTTAAAACATAAAGTATGGGATGCCTTAAATAATGTTGAGGAGAGAAATTAAATTTAAAAAACCCCACTGAAACACAAAAACAGGGGAAGGAAACTAAATTTGGGTTGGGGAGCAGGTTGATTGTGTAAATTAGGAACTGACAGCAATGGTGGCTGCAGTGGTGGCTGCAGAACCATGGGGTTGGTGATTTATGAAATTTCACTGGGTCTCCTGTGAGAGCTGGTGCAGGTTCTCCAAGCAAGGGTGGTGAAATTTGACCTGGCTCTAGATCTCCTGCACAAGCTGTGAGAGAAGAAAAGGTTACCCACATGCCTGCCTTTCCCTGTGGTTTTCCAAGCACAGAATTCTTCCCAGAGTCTTCCAGTGAAGTCCCAGCTTAGGAACTTCTCAGGCTGTAGTCCAGCAGATGGGTGGTCTGGGGCCAGCTCTGCTCCAGGCCCAACACTAACCTCTGGGGACTCCTCCCTATATGACTTAGCACTCACCCCTTCCATGCACCCACCTTTGCCTCTTTATCTTCAAGCTCTGCCTCGGTGAGCTCCAGGTCCTCCAGCTGACTCAGGGGGATGTTGAATGATGCTCCATGTCAGAGCCAGATGTATTGAGCTGTATCTGAGACTGAAATAGGACCCTGGAGTGGCCTGGTTGGTATCTGGGTAGGAGGCTTCCCCATTCATCTCTGGCCCTGGTTCTGAAGAACCTTCCATGGCCACACTCACTGGGAGCCTGTGCTGGCCTTCATTGGCAGTGTGGTGCACTAGCTCCTCAGGGAGATTGTTGGGTGTCCCCAATGACCAGGTCCTCACCGATCTCTATTGTGGGGCTCTGCAATGAAAATGACCAGCAGCTGGCCTGGTCTGGAGGTATCAGGGCCCTGCCCGCCCATTATCTTATCATGGCTTCTTATACCCACTTGGCCTTTTGCTCTTAGATCAGACACAAACTTATGTCTCCTCAGATATCCAACTGGGAAGAGAGAGATATATCTACAGGTCTCCTTTTACCTCACCAATTTCAGAGAGTCACTGTCATAGAAAATACCTTAAGCTCAGTGACTTCCTGCTGTCTCCCTTTCTTTGGCATAATACCATCCCTGGGTGAGCCCCATATGTTGGCTCCATGGTTCCACTCAAGTGAGCTGTATAATACCCAAAAATAGCCCTATGGTATCACTGTATATTAAATATGACCTATACACTAAATTGGCTCTAAACATGGTGGTCCAGAGACCAGGGAAGCACATAAGCTCCTGCAAAACTTGCTGAGGTGACCCCAGCATTTATCATCAATCTTCTCCATATTCTTCTAACCTTTGCTCTTCCACTTTTCAGCTGATATCTTACCAGATTGTTCATGGAGAAATTAGATCCTATGTGATAAGAGAAGGATCATCTTCCTAACACATAAGGAAAGAAAAGGCATGGGCCCACACGTATCTTATCCCTTCCTGCCTGCCCAGCCCCATTGTGTCAGAAAAAATGTATCTCTTCTCCTATCAAGTCAAACTGTAGGTAAATAACTTAGCTAACCAACAAACCAACAACCTCCCCCACCCCCACCACCCTGCCAGTAGAGCAGGTACTAGAACGGTATACTGAGCCTTCCCCTTTTTCCTCCTGGAAGCTGGAGATAACCTACCATCTCCCCACCTCCCTCCACCCCCATAAAAATGTTCTGTCTCTGCTGGAAAGTGAATGACAATGATATTGCAAGGGAAGAATGCTGAGAATGAGAGAGTTCTGTACAAATAGACCTTTTTCAACATAATTCTAATCCTCCTTAGCCTCCCTATATACCCTCCACAATCACCTCTCTTTGTTCAATCCAACAGAAAAGGATTTAGGTTTTTGCCACTTTTCTGGTTCTTTCTTCATTTCCTTAGGAAGGCATGCTGGGTCATGTAAAACTCATGAGAAATAAATATGTATGCTTCTTTCCTGTGAATCTGCTTCATGTCAATTTAATTTTCAGGACTGGCTGTCAACTCTAATAGGAGGAGGAATGATTTTGTCTTGATGACATCTTTCTTCCTGACATCTTAGAATTCTACCTCCTTCCTTGGCTTGATTCCTCAGTATGCCAACATACTCGCAGCAATAATCTTTAGAAACTCTGTAAACATGGGCTGTGTCTTTCAAAATGAAACACATTCTTACCATATGATCCATCCCTCAAGTCCCTTGGGATAAGTGGACCCCAGTGAATCAATTTGTGTGCTTACATCCACACAGAAATATGTACTTGGATGTTTATGGCAGCTTTATTTATAAGTGCCAGAACTTGGAAGCAACCAAGCTGTCCTTCAGGAGGTGAATGTACACATAGACTGGGCTCCACCATGTAGAAGAATGTTCTTCAGCACTGAAAAGACATGAGAGAGAGATGGAGCCATGGGGAGATAGGTGGCAAAACAAATGCATATCTGAAGATGTCGATCTGGAAAGGTGGTATACCTTAGAGTACCAACTACATATGACATTTGAGAAACCATGGGAAGGGTGAAAAAAATCAGTGGGTTGTTGGGTTTGTAGAGGGGTTGAGGGTTTGGGGTGATAAACAGATCTATCACAGAGCATTTTTAAAGCAGTGGATCTATTCCATATGTTAACATTCATGTGAGACGTATTTATCAAAACACATGGAATGTATACCACCAGGAGTCCAGTGTAAATTCTGGACTCTGGTGATCATGGTGTGTCCATGTGGATTCATTGATGGTGATCAGCTCACAGAACATCAATCAGATAGTTGGCGAATGGGAGGCTCTGAGCTGCTGGTAGGGGTGTGGGGTGGGGGGAGCAGCAAATGTACAGCAGGGGGCATGTGGGACCTCTCTCTACTCTGCCTAATTTTGCTGTGAACTCAAAACTTCTTTGAAAAAATAACAAAGCCTGTTTAAACAGATATTCCTGTGGTATCCCATGGCTTCTCCTTGAGTCCTCAATTTGTCTGGGCCCCATGAAAGTCACACTTCAGCAGACCCTTGTCCTTTCAACACATACCCTTTCAAAGTTTCATTTGACATCACTTTTTATCCTACTGTACTCTTCTTTAAGATAGTATTTTTTCTTCTTTTTAAAAATTGATGTATTGATGGGCAGTATTATACTAGTTTTCCGGTATACAACATAGTAATTTGATATTTTTATACATTACAAAATGATTACCAAGATAATTATAGTTACCATTCATCACCATACAAGTATTGTGGACTCTATTCCCTATGCAGTCTATTACACCTCCATGATGTTCGTTTTATAATTGGAATTTAGCACCACTCAGCATTTCTCACCTATTGCACCCATCTTCCCCTCCCCCTTTCCTCCAGTAACCGTGAGCTTGTTCTTGGGATCTATGAGTCCATTTCTGCTTTGTTGTATTTGTTTGTATTGTTTTGTAGATTCTACATAGAAGTGACATCAAAAGGTATTCCTCTCTCTGTGTGTCTGACATGTTTCAGCATGATAACCTCTAGGTACATTCATTTGTCACAAGATGATAGCATTTTCTTTTATGGCTGAGTCATATTGTGTTGTGTGTGTATGATCTTCTTTATCTGTTCATCTATGAATGGGCACCATGGTGGCTTCCATATCTTGGCTATTAATAAATCTCCATGAACATAGGGGCACATGTATCTTTTTGAATTCCTGGTTTTGTTTCCTTCAGAAAGATACCCCCACATTTAATTCCTGTATCATATGGTAGTTCTATTTTTAATTTTTTGAGGAACTTCTGTACTGTTTTCCAGAGTGGCTGTATGAATGAACATTCCCAACAAAAGACATGAGGATGCCTTCGCCATCCTTGCCAGTACTTGTTATTTGTTGTCTTTTAGATGATAGCAATTCCTTCAGATGTGAGGTCTCATTTTCAGATGTGAGATCTCATTGTGGTTTGGATGCAATGACAATTGATATTGATCATATTTTCATGTATCTCTTGGCCATCTGTATATTCTTTGGAAACATGTTTGGTCTTCTGCCAGTTTTTAGTTTTTTGTTTGTTTTGTTTTCATTTTTTTTTTGGAGGTTGAATCATGTGGTCTGTTTTGTATAGGAACCCCTTACCAGATACAGGGTTTGCAAATATTTTCTCACATTCAGTAGGCTGCCTTTTCACTTTGTGGATGGTTTCCTTTCCTATCGAAAATCTTTTCAGTTAGATGAAGACCCATTGGCCTGTTTTGCTTTTGTTTCCCTTGCTTGAAGAGACAGACCAAAATATATTGCTAAGACTGATGCTGAAGAGCATACTGCCTATGTTTTCTTCTAGGAGTTTTATGGCTTTAGGTCTTATATAGCAGTATTTGATTCATTTTGAGGTTATTTTTGTGTATGGTATGAGAAAAGATTCCAGTTTTATTCTTGTGCATGTAGCTGTCCAGTTTTCCCAACACCATTTATCAAAAAGGCTTTTTGCCATTGTATATTCTCACCTCCTTTGTCATAGATGAATTGGCCATATAAGCATGGGGTTATTTCTGGGTTCTCAGTTTTGTTCATGGAGCTATGTGCATTTCTTTTGTGCTAATAAAAACTGTTTTGAAGATTCTAGATTTGTAGAATAGTTTGAAATAAGGGAGTGTGTTATGTCCAGGTTTGCGCTTATTTCTTAAGATTCTGACTCTTCAGGTTTTTTAGTTTTCCCATACATATTTTAGAATTCTTTGTTTTAGTTCTCCAAATAATCCCAATGTTATTTTTGTAGGGGTGGCATCAAGTCTCTAGGTTGCCCTGGGATGTGGAATCAACTACCATACAAATTTTTTAAATCCATGAAAATGGCTTATTTTTCCATTTGTGTTATCTTCAGTTTCTTTCACTGACGTCTTCTAGTTTTCTGGGTACAAGTCTTTGACCTCCTGAGTTAGATGTATTCCCAGGCATTTTGTTTTTGTTGATATAATTGTCAGTGGGGTTGTTTTCTTAATTTCTCATTCTGATAGCTTGTTGTGAGTGTATAGAAATGCAACCAATTCCTATAAGTTAATCTTTTATCCTGCAGTTTAGCTGAATTTTGCAATGAGCCCTGTCAGTTTTTGGGTGGCATATTCAGAATTTTCTATATAGAGTATCATGTTCATCTATAGTGACAGTTTTACTTTATTCTCTACCATTGGACTCCTTTTATTTCTTTTTCTCATCTAATTACTATGGCTAGGACCTCCTAGACCATGTCAAATTAAAGCAATGAGAGAGGTCAGGGTTAGAGTTAGGTTTGAATTGAGCATAACTTGCTGTCTTCTCCTTTATCCCTCTCCATCTTTCTAAGATTCCAGGAAGGAAAGGACTAGTACCAAGTGTCACACACTGATCAAGCACTTGAGCTGGATCACTGTTTCTCTGTGTCCTCCACCACATCTTGGGCATAGTTTGTTGTAACTACCTGTGTACTTTCTTTGGCCAGGTATTTTACTAGAGCATTCCCTATTTTTAATGGGGTTGTTTGTGTTAGAGTTCCTTGTATATTTTGAGACAAATCCTTTGTTAGATGTGTGTTTACAAATATTTTTCTCTCAGTTTGTGACTTGTCTTTTGATTTTCTGAATAAGGCTTTCACAAAGTAGAAATCATTAATTTTACAAAGTCCATGGTGTTTTTTGTTTTCCTTTGTGGACTGATTTGTGTGTGTGTGTGTGTGTTAAAACTCAGAGCTCATGACCCTACATGACCAAATCCCAGCTCAAATACAATTTTCCTGCTATGTTTTCTTCTATAAATTTGAATACTTTTGCATATTAAAACTTGTATATGAATAATTTGAGTGAATTCAGTGTAAGTTGTAAACTTTGTGTCTATATTCATTTCATTGCATACAATTTTCTGATGAATTGTTCCTTAACTAATTTGGAGAAGTTATGGGATGTTGTCTCCCTTTCAGGTTGACTATCCATAGTTTAATAGTCCAGAAGTTCTGTCAGCAGAGAGCACTGTGTCAAGTGAGCCATGAGGTAGGCATAGCTTGCATTTCCTATCACAGGGCTTGGGAGGGGGGGGCAGCTGCCTCTCTGACCTGCAGCACTTGTGCCTTCTACCACAGCTTCAGCTCTGTGCACAGTTGAGAGGAGCTGTGTCTCCTCAAGGCCCCACTAGAAGCTTCAGCTGGGGACGTCATTGGTCAGCATCTCTGTTGATAGAGCTCAGGTTTCTTGGGACTCATCAGGGTTTCTGCTTAGGACAACACAGAATTGTGTTCATGTTGATGGGAGCTGGGAACTGGTGTCCTGATGACACCCAGGAGGAATGCCAGGAGGAAAAGTTGAGGAGAAGTGGAGAGAAGCTTCCTGTGTGCAACCGGCTTGCTGAGGGGTGTTTGTCATCAGAGGAGGGAAAGGCTTGATGTGGGAAAACTGGGATTTAGTCAATTTTGTGTGTGATGCCCAGTTTTCCCAGATTGTTATTGTAGGGACTCCCCTTTCCCTTGGTGTTCCCTTGGCCCTTTATCATAAATTGATTGACCTCATCAGTAAGGGTTTAATTATGGGATCTGTTTCCTATTCCTCTGGTCTAGGTACCTGTTTTTGTGCCAATTCCACTCTGTTTTGGTGACTGTAGCTTTGAAATATAGTGTGAAGTCAGGAAGGGAGATGCTTCTAGCCTGTTCTCTTTCCAGGGCCACTTTGGCCATTTGGGGTCCTTTGTGTTTCCAGACAAACATAGGAGGATTTTCTCTATTTCTTGAAAAATACCATTTGGATTTTGGAAGGCATGGCATTCACCATGTTCATTGCTCTGGATAGAATGGACATTTTAATAATATCAATTTTTCCTTTCCATGAGAACAGGATATCTTTCCATTTATTTGTCTTCTTCAATTTCTTCATCAATATCTAAAAGTTTTCCAAGTTTAAGTCCTTGGTTAAATTTATTCCTTAGTATTTTGTTCTTTTTGATGCACTTGTAAGTTGGATTGCTTTTTTTCTCTTTCTGATGTGGTCCATTCTATTATATTTAGAAATGGGATTGATTTGTAGTATTGATTTTTAACTTTACTGAATTCATGTATTAGTTCTATAGTTATTTTGGTGGAAATGATGTGGAAATTGAACTTCAAAAATCCACTGCTTCTGCCACATATAAGTAATTCACAATGGGGAAGAAAGTGTCTCCCAATATAATTTTCTTACAGTGCCTCTAAATTACATGTGGACTTTGGGTCAACTAAATCTGGTAAGGCTTGGCTTCCATATAGAAGTTTGATGTTTTTCCTGCTTTTCTGGCATGGTATTGACATGGCATTTCAAAACTAATTTACTTCCCATTAATTTTGAAAATATAGAGAACTTTATAAACATAAAATAAGGTCTTGTCCTCCTGATTCAATATATTCTTAAATACTAACATTGACATTATTTAAAATAGAATTGTTTTCATATATTCTTTTCAGATTATTTATTGCTAGTGTATACATATAGATAAATTTTTATGAAATTGATATTTCTTCCTATTTGCTGAATTAGTTTACTGTCAGATATTTTTTTTGTTGATATAGAAAAATTTTATGTATAAGATGATATAATCTGTGTTTTGTGAATAGACACAATTTAAATTTTTTTCCATTCACACATGGATACATTTTATTTCCTTCCTCAAGACTCTGGGCAGATCTTCTATTTCACTATTGAGTAACAGTGGCGAAGCCCAGCTTCCTGGCCCTGTTTCTGATTTCAGGAGCAAATCTTTACTCTTTAACATTGAGCATGAAATTTGCTGTGCTTCGTATACTACTTTTTCTATATTGAACAATCTTTCTTACTTTCTTCAGTGTTTGTAACATGAAATAGCACTGGATTTTGATTATAGCTTTTTTTGCAATAATTGATATGATCATGGGCTTTTACTTCACATCTTTATTGTGGTTTAATACATTTTTTAGTTTTAGTATGTTGAACAACTTGAAATTTCTGTTGTAGATACAATTGCTTATGACATTATACATTTAATATTCTGTTGGTTTCCTGTTGCTCTTATTTTGTGGAGGATTCTTATGTTCCTATTTGAAAGGTATGCTAATGTAGTTGTCTTTTTTTTTTAAAGTTGCTATTATTATTATTTTAGGGCAACACATGAAGCATATGGAAATACCCAGGCTAGGGGTCAAATCAGAGTTGCAGCTGCTGGTCTATGTAAAGGCCACAGCAATGCCAGATCTGAGCTGCATCTGTGACCTACGCTATAGCTCACTACAACGCCAGATCCTTAACCCACTGAGTGAGGCCAGGGATCAAACCTGCATCCTCATGGATACTAGTAGGGTTTGTTATGGCTGAAGCACAATGGGAAATCCTATAGTTGTCTTTTTAGTGATATATTTGTGTGATTTTTATTAGATTTGGCTTGGTGTTACTGGTTTGAGGGGTTAGCATTAGGGCTGGGACTTGTGTGGTGCTGGGGCTGAGTTATGGTTTATGATTGCCATTATGGTTCAAGTTTTATAGCTGTGGTTTACAGTGATGCCTTATTTATGCATATCTTAATAAATACATTTTATGGTTTATGATTGTGATTTTGGTTAGGGTTATGATTTTGTTTACTGGTTAAGTTTTATGGTTTGGGTCTCAGAGTGTTAGGGTTAGAATTAGGGTATGGGTATGAGTATGGGTTAGGTAAGGTACAGGGTTAGGGTAATGGCTAGGGCTAATGTTAGGTCAGGGTTTAGGGTCAGTGTCAGAGTTTAGGATTAGGATCAGTGTCAGGATTAGGCTCAAGGTTGAGTTGGGCCATTCTTTTTCTGGCTTTTTTCCTCCCATCCTGGTCTCTAATAGAAGATGAATGAAATGTCTGCCTAGTCACTCACTGTTTCAAATTGAACTCAACCTTAGACAAATGTTCTTAGGGCCTCAGAGATCACACAGGGTTTCCTTTCCCTCCCACCTGGAGGGGTGATGCTTGGCTCAATTCTGTCTGGGCAATCCCAGGTCCAACATGGCCCTGACATTCAGAGTGCTAGTGGACATGCGTGGATTCATATGGACTGGGTCATTGAGCTTCCAGACTCTAGTTGCTGCCTTTTTGAGGGCTGGTGGAGCCCTCCTGGGACTGGATGGATCCTTTTTTTCCCCATCCACATGGTGTAGAAACAGGCCTCAGAACAACCCTTGGTGTCTGAACATCCAGGCAGGCATCCATGTCCTCCAGCTCAGATCAGCCTTGGTCCCTCAAACCTCCATAGCCAATTACTGAGCTGATTGTGCTACTAGATAAGGAACAGCTATCTGGGCAGCCTACACATTTTCTTGGGATGTTTCAAGTCCAAATGTCCTCGTCATTGAGCAAATGCCTACTCCCTCATATCCTCTTAGCCTGCCAAGAGAGGTAATAACCCTCCACATGTTGAACCCACAATTCCCTGGTCATGACAACCATATGCAGACTGTGGCCCTGCAATCCTTTGACCTTCTGATTGTAACAGAGATTGGCATTCCAAGTTCCCATTGTGGCTTGGCAGGTTAAGAACCCAACATAGTGTCTGTGAAGATGCAGGTTCAATCCTTGGCCTCACTCACTGGGTCAAGGATCTGGCATTGCCACAAGATGCAGTGTAGGTTGTAGATGAGGCTTGGATCCAGTATTGTTGCTATGGTTGTATACTAGGCCTGCATCTGCAGCTCCAATTAGACCCCTAGTCTGGGAACTTCCATACGCCATGGGTGTGGTTATAAAAAATAAAAAAAAGATTGGCATTCATTTTCATTGAATCAAAGGTATGGAAGCATCTGGGTCTCCTAACAGGCAGTTTCACAGTGAGGCCACATGGCCTTGGGGAGATATGTGCATCCCTGGCCCATACGCTGTGGTTTCTCAAAAGCCACCAACTGTGGTATCATGGTATAGAATAATCCTTGAAACTCTCACTGCTTCATTGTGTAAGAATTTCTTTACCACACTAGCACTTGGTCTCTGCTCTTTGTAAAGTAGAGTGGAGAGTGGCAAATGAGGAATTTTGTTTTTCATGGGTGACTAATTAATGTGGCCAGGTGTGACTCCTGGGATCCCACTTTCCAGGGACAGGAATGAGGTATGTGTGACTTGTGAGGGCACACAGACTCTTCTTGGCCAATATCTGAGATGAGAGGACCTGATGCCCAAGGCAGGAGCCCTGAGTTTACCCCCAGTCACAAAGTTGCTTTTTCATAAAGTGGAAGAGCTTCTTGCCATCTGGGAAGGACAGCAAGAGCAATGGATGGGTGGCCACAGCCCGCAACCCTAAGTGAAACCCTTCTTCCCCTTGGCTTCAGATACACAGCTATTCAATTAGCTGTCAGTGATGTGGAATATGCTGCTTTCCCCAACCCAGAACCTATTCTTGGTATCTCGATTTTTGGGAATTATAGCTCATCTAATTCTGGTCCACACATTTGCAGAGGACTGATCCCAAGGTCCACCCACCTTGAGGATGGACACATGATCTATGGCCAGCCAATCCCATGTTCCATTCTTTTGGTGTTCTCCTGGGTTCAAGGATGAGAATAAGAGCCAAGACACAGCAAAAGTATTTAAAAGCAGTGACTAGCCATGGAGCCTAAAGGAGACATCCTTCCAGTAGAATGGACACAAGTAGATTTCAGTCTGGAGTTGCTTGGAGACCCCTGATGCAGTGAGAGAGAGACTGTGCCTGTGAATGGGGCCACCACAAAGTTACTTAGTAGGACAAAGTGTCCAGGTCACACTATGAGTGTGAGCCCCTGTACCACCAGACCCAGAACCACTCCTATCACTGCCTCTTGAAAGTATTATTTTATTTCTATCATTAAGAAACTTATTAATTTATTTTACATCATTAAGTGTGTCCAGGTCCTTGGAATAAAAAAAAAAATCCTAGCTGACACACCAGATTTGTGACACGCGAGACTCCCCCTGGTAGGGTGTCTTCATTCAGGGAGTCATGGTGGTCAGAGATGAAGACACTGGGTAGTGTCAGATCTTAGGGGAGCTGCTGGACATCTCTGTTCCTGTTCCTTCCATGTCCAAGAGAGGGAGAATCTCAGAATAGTGATAGGAGAAGTGGTGGAGGCAAGAGGTCACTGGGTGGCTAATCGGTCTGTTTGTGTTTTCCTTGTTTTAGGGTCATTTATTAGTGTATTTTTATTACAAAATCACATATTTCCTCTGGGAATTATAGATCATCTAATTTTGCTCCACACATTTGCAGATAATAAATAGTTTAATGAATAGGTTTCTCTCATTTGACTTTTAATTTTCCCTCTCTTAGCTCCCTATGGAATTGTCACAATTAATAATCACATATTGATACCCTTTTAGTAACTGAGGTTTAGTTATTTTATTCTGGTTTTATTCTGGTTCCCTCCATTCCACCTTTTTCTGTTCCACCTCCTATTCAGGGCACTGCATGGCATGTAGTCTTCACATCTGTTTAGGCTCTTCTGGGCTTTGACACTTTCTCATACTCTCCTTGTTTCTATGACCTCAACACAGTTGAGGAGGACTGGTCAAGTATTTTGTAAACCATTGCACATTAGGATTTACTTGATGTTTTTCTCATGATTAGACTGGGTTAATGAGTTTTGTGGAAGTAGACCACAGAGGTCAAGTGCATCTCATCATTTTGTGTCAAGGGACTAGGCTCTCAAGCCAGCTTATGTTCATGTTACCTTTAGCCATGTGGCTCAGGTCCTGTTTGTCTGTATGTTATTTATCCTATGTCCATATTGCTTGTCTTATTTAAGAGAAAATCACTTTGGGAACCAGAACTTATGGACAGAGGAGTTAGCTCCATCTCCTTGATGGATGGCTGAGTGTCTACATCAATTATATGGAATTCTTTTGCATAAAATGTTTCTATTCAAACTGATTTATAAAAACTGTAATCATTTATTTTACTGTTGTGGACACCTGAATAGTTATTTTATACTTGTGGTTCTAACTCAGCAGTACAGTATTTTGGCGAATAGTTCATCCTTGCTTTGGCTTTTGAGTGCTTTTTCCATTGTCTCAATGATGTCAAATAAAAACATCTTGGTTTTTTTTTTTTTTTAAACTTTTTGTTCCCTTGGTACTTCTTTACCTTCTGATACTTGAAGATTATCCTAGCTCATATATTTACTCTCTGAGTCCTAGTAGCAGCCATTTCTTCAAACAGCCCTGATTCCTTTTGTTAGAAGATGGTTTTAAAAACTTATATTTGGAAGCTAAATGTATGCAACTGACAATACACTGAAATATATAGTTATTCCAACCTATGCTTATACACCCTAATTACACAGATTTCTATGAGGAACCGTCTGTAACCATGTTAAGCTAAAGATGAGTTTATACAGATGTCACCAACCTGATCCATTATCTTATGGAAATTGTAACCTTATCCCTTTGCTTATCTATAACTTCCTATTCCAGTGGTGAGAAACCTGCCTTGAGCCATCTGTCATTTTTTTGAATTCATTGCTTGCTCTATTTCACATTACAGATATCATGGTTTCAGCATTCTTAGCTCATACCCTCAAGGAAAGAATTTTATAAAATAGAGTTCACTATTTTGGTATGGAATATTTTACCTTTAGACTACATATTCTATTTATTTCCAAAGTTACTGAATTCAGCACCTTTTGTCCCACCAACAGTGTGTTTTTTCCCACATATTTTAAAACCCATTTTTCTTAAAATTTGGAATGCATCCTGTGGCATTCCCATATCCAAAATAACTAAATTTGAATATATTATGGTTTATTTGTTGGGCTATAAAAATTTTTGGGTTTAGACAAATGTTTAGTGCAACTATTCATTACCAGAATTATCATATGGAATATTTCAATCCCCAATCCAGCACCTCTTTACCATCTTGGTTTTACTTGTTTCAGAATGTCATAAATGGGGTCATCCAGTGTGTAGCCCTTCAAATTGGATTCTTTCAGTTAGCAATATACATGTAAGATTCATCTATGTTTTTACATTGGTTGATGGTTTGTTCCTTTCCTTTCTATTTCTGAATTCTATTCCACTGCATTTGTATGGGGGGAAATAATTTTCCTTCTATACTTCTTTGTTGTTCATTGGGATCCTCCCTATAATGAAAATGAAAGGCAGATGAACTGAAGAAAAATAATCAGAAGTTTAATATCATGTGTATCTCCCATCTACAAGGGAGATAGATATTCACAAAAACTGAGTAATGCCCAAAGCCATCACCTTAAATACTGTCTTCATATAAAGACAAGAATGGAGGGTTATAGTTGTGTAGATTTAAGTGTTAGCATTCTCCATTGACAAGAGAATACTCATCCTTCCATTTCTGGTAGGAACAGGGAGGCAACCGTTCAAATGGAGATTGCCCTAATAAATGTAACTTTCCTTCAAAAAAGGGTAATCTTGACTTAGTTTTCAGAGATTCTCATGTGTCTTCATTTGTAAAAACAGAAAAATCAGCTCGAAATAATCCTATGCTAACAGATGTCTTTCTTTTTTTTTTTTGGTCTTTTTAGGGCTGCACCTACAGCATATGGACATTCCCAGGCTAGGGGTCTAATCGGAGTTATTACTGCTGGGCTATGCCAGAGCCACAGCAATGCCAGATCCAAGCTGTGTCTGTGACCTACACCACAGCTCATAGCAACAGTGGATCCTTAAACCACTGAGCATGGCCAGGGATCAAACCTGCAACCTCATGGTGCCTAGTCAGACTCATTTCTGCTGCACCATGATGGGAACTCCTCTTTGCCCATTTTTAATGTGATTTGTTCTAGGGTTCTTAGTGTAATTTGAGTACAAATCTTTTATCAGATATGTATTTTGCCAATATTTTTGTTTGTCAATTATCTTGGTTTTCTGAATAAAATCTTTCATAGAATTTAAACTTTAAAATTTTTTGAACTCTGTGTTCAAAGTTTTATTTCTTTTGTGAATAGGATTTTGGAGTTTTGTATTAAAATTCACCAAGCCCAAGGATATGTAGATTTTCTTCTATGTATTCATCTACAATTTCTTAAATGTAATAGTGAACTTTGATAGTATAATTGATTTACAATATTTTGCCAATTTCCAATTTACAGCAAAGTGATTCACTCATATAAATATATGTATATATATACACTATAAATTATATATATACATTATTTTAAAATATTATTTTCTAAGGATGGGATTAACATGGCAGAAGAGAAGGACTGGAGCTCAACTTCTCTCCTAAAATCAACAAAATTCACAACTAAAGGCTGAGGACTCTTCAACCAAAAGGACTGGAAACCTTAAAAAAGATATCCTACTCCAGAAGACAAAGACGAGGACACATCAAGAGGTAGGAGGGATGATTATGTGATATAAGCAACCACATACCTCCTGGGTGGGAAGCCCCACAGACTGGGAACTAACTGGTTCACAGAGACTCACCTACAGAAGTGAGAGTTCTGAGCCCCACATCAAACTCCCACCTGTGGGGATCTGGCACTGGGAAAAAGAGACCCTGGACCATCTGGCATTGAAGGCCAGTGGGGCTTGTGCCCAGGAGCTCCACGGGACTGGGGGAAATGGAGACCCCATCTTTAAAAGGCTCACAGAGACTTTCATGTGCACTGGGTCCCAGGGCAAAGCAAAGTCACCATAGGAATCTGGGTCAAACCTGACTTTGGTTCTTGGAAGAAATCCTGGGAAAACAGGGGTGAATGTGGCTTGTTGTGAGGGAAGAACAGTGGAAGCAAAGCTCTTGGGAATATTCAGCAGCATGCCTTTTTATGGAGGTGACCATTTTGGGAAAATACAGCCCCACCCATCAGTGCTGAGAAGCCCCAGGGCAAACAACAATTCAGGTGGGATCACAGCCCCACCCATCAGTAAACAGGCCCAAAGACACCCCCCCCAGGCACACAGCCCCACCTCTAATCCCATCCAGAGACTAATCCCCACCCACCAGAGGGATAACAATCAGCTCCACCTACCAGTGGTCAGGCATCAGCCCCTCCCATCGGGAAGCCTACAGCAAGCCCCCATATCAACTTCAGCCACAAGGTGCACAGACACCAGAAGTAAGAGAAGCTACAACTCTAGTATCTGTAAAAATGTCACCACACCAAAAACCTATAAAAATGAAAAGACAGAGAACTATAACTCAGATGGGGGAGAAAGGAAAATCCCCAGAAAATCAGCTAGGTGATGAGGAGATTCTTAGCCTCCAGGAAAAAGACATTAGACTGTTGATGCTGAAGGTGATGCAAGACATTGGAAATAAACTGGAGGCAAAGATGGATAACTTACAGGAAACATTGGGCAAAGAGATACAAGATATAAAACTTAAACAAGAGGATATGCAAAATACAATAACTGAAATAAAAAATTCACTAGAAGCAGCCAAAAGCAGAATACAGGAGGCAGAAGAATGAATAAGTGAGGTGGAGGACAGATGAGTAGAAATTATGGATGCAGAACAGAAAAGAGAAAAAAGATTGAAAACAAATGAAGAGAGTCTCAGAGAACTCTGGGACAAAGTTAAACTCACCAACATCCATATTATAGGCGTGCCAGAAGGAGAAGAGAGAGAGAAGGGGACAGAAAAAATATTCCAAGAAATAATAGCCAAAAATGTCCCTGACATGGGAAAGGAACCACTCACTCAAATCCAGGAAGCACAATGAGTACCATATAAAATAAACCCAAGGAGGAATACACCAAGACACATATTAATTAAACTGACCAAAATTAAAGACAAGAGAAAATCTTGAAAGCAGCCAGGGGAATGAAAATGACATCCAAGGGAACCCCAATAAGCTTATCGGTAGATATTTCAGCAGAAACTCTGCAGGCCAGAAGTGGCATGATATAACTTAACGTGATGACAGGAAAAAACTTCCAACCAAGAGTACTTTACCAAGAAAGGCTCTCATTCAGATTTAAAGGATAAATAAAACCTTCACAGATAAGCAAAAGCTGAGAGAATTCAGCAACACTAATCCAGCTTTATGACAAATACTAAACGAACTTCTCTAGGCAGAAAAGAAAAGGCTGCAACAGGAAACAAAAATTCCACAAATGACAAGGCTCACCAGTAAAGGTATATATACAGTAAAGTTACAAAATCATCCACACATAATTATGCCATGAAAACCAGAAATCATGAGAAGAGGTGGGTAAAAATGCAGGACACTGGAGATGCACTTGCAATTAAGAGACCAACAACTTACAACAATCTCATATATATATATATATAGACTCATATGAAATCTTCAGAATAAATGAAAACCAAAAATCTACAGCTGATGCACAAATAAGAAAAATCAACTCTAATACAACACTAAAGATAGTCATCAAGGAGTTCCTGTTGTTGCTCAGTGGTTAATGAATCTGACTAGGAACGATGAGGTTGTGGGTTTGACCCCTGGTCTTGCTCAGTGGGATAGGGATCTGGCATTACTGTGAGCTGTGGTGTAGGTTGCAGACACAGCACAGATCCCTGCATTGCAGTGGCTGTGGCATAGGCCGGTGCCTACAGCTCCGATTGGATGCCTAGCCTGGGAACCTCCATATGCCACTGGAGCAGCCCAAGAAATGGCAAAAAGACAAAAAAAAGTAAAAAAAGATAGTCATCATACCAGAAGAGGAGAGAACAAGAGAAGAAGGGTAGAAAAAAGAGCAACAAAAACAAATCCACAGCAATTAATAAAATGGCAATAAGAACATACATATCAATAATTACCGTAAATGTTAATGGACTAAATGCCCCAACCAAAAGACATAGACTGGCTGAATGGATACAAAAACAAGATCCACATATATGCTGTCTTCAAGAGACCCACTTCACTTCTAGGGAAACAAACAAATTGAAAGTGAGAGGATGGAATAAAATATTTCATGTAAATGGGGATCAAAAGAAAACTGGAGTAGCAGTACTCATATCAGACAAAATAGATTTTAAAATGAAAAATATTTTATGGGACAAAGAAGGACACTACCTAATGATCAAAGGATCAATCCAAGAAGAAGTTATAAAAATTTTAAATATCTATGCACCCAATATAGGGTCACCACAATACATAAGGCAACTGCTAACAACCTTAAAAGGACAAGTTGACGATAAGACAACCATAGTGGGGGACTTTAGCACCCCACTAACAGCAATGGACAGATCATCCAGACAGAATATCAATAAGGAAACACAGGCTCTGAATGAAGCATTAAACCAGATGGACTTAATCCAAAAGCAACAGAATACGCATTCTTCCCAAGTGCACATGGAACATTCTCTAAGATTGATCACATCCTGGGATACAAGTCAAGCATCAGTAAATTTAAGAAAATTGAAATCATATCAAGCATCTTCTCCAACCACAACGCTGTATGACTGGAAACCAACAGCAAGAAAAAAACTGCAAAAAACACAAACATGTGGAGACTCAACAACATGCTACTAAACAACCAATGGATCACTGAAGAAATCAAAGAGGAAATTAAACAATACCTAGAAGCAAATGACAATGAAGATACGACACTCCAGAACCTATGCGATGCAGCAAAAGCCGTTCTAAGAGGAAAGTTTATAGCAGTACAAGCCCACCTCAGGAAACAAGAAAAAGCTCAAATAAACAAGCTAACTTTACATCTAAAGCAGCTCAAGAGAGTAGAACAGACAAGACCTAAAGTTAGTTGAAGGAGAGAAATCATAATGATCAGAGCAGAAATCAATGAAATAGAAACAAAGAACTGTAGAGAATATCAATGAAATGAAAAGCTGGTTCTTTGAAAAGGTCAACAAAACTGATAAACCCTTAGCCAGACTTATCAAGCAAAAAAGAGAGAGGACTCAAATCAATAAAATTAGAAGTGAAAAAGGAGAAGTAACAACAGAAATCACAAAAATACAAAGGATTATGAGAGAATACTACATGCAACCATATGCCAATAAAATGGAAAACCTAGAAGAAATGGACAAATTCTTAAAAAAGCATGATCTTCCAAGACTAAACCAAGATGAAATAGAAAAGATGGAGGGACCCGTCACAAGAACTGAAATTGAAACTGTGATTAAAAAACTTCCAACCAACAAAAGTCTAGGACCAGATGGCTTCACAGGTGAATTCCATCAAACATTTAAAGAAGATCTAACACCTATCCTGAAACTATTTCAAAAAATTGCAGAGGAAGGGATTCTCCCAAACTCATTCTATGAGTTCACCATCACCCTGATACCAAAACCAGACAAAGATACCACACAAAAAGAAAACGACAGGCCAATTTTACTGATGAACATTGATGAAAAATCCTCAACAAAATACTAGCAAACCGCATCCAACAATACATTAAAAGGATTGTACATCACGATCAAGTGGGATTTATCTCAGGGATGCAAGTGGTCTTAAAAGGATTGTACATCACGATCAAGTGGGATTTATCTCAGGGATGCAAGTGGTCTTCAATATCTGCAACTCAATCAGTGTGATACACCACATGAAAAAACTGAAAAATAAAAACCTCTCAATAGACACAGAAAACACCTTTGGTAAAATCCAACACCCATTTCTGATAAAAACCCTTCAGAAAGTGGGGGCACAGAAGGAACCTACCTCAACATAAAAAAGGCCATATATGAAAAACCCACAGCTAACATCCTTCTCAATGGTGAAAAGCTGAAAGAATTCCCACTGAGATCAGGATCAAGACAAGGATGTCTACTCTCACCACTACTCTTCAACATAGTTTTGGAAGTCCCAGCCACAGCAATCAGAGAAGTAAAAGAAACAAAAGTAATCCAAATTGGAAAGGAAGAAGTAAAACTATCACTATCTGCACATGACATGATGCTATACCTAGAGAATCCTAAAGACTCTACCAGAAAACTGTTAAGAGCACACCCATGAATTCGGCAAAGTCGCAGGATACAAAATTAATACACAGAAATCAACAGCATTTCAATACACTAACAGTGAAAGAGCAGAAAAGGAAATTAGGGAAGCAATCCCATTTACCATCGCATCCAAAAGAATAAAATACCTAGGAGGAAACCTACCTAAAGAGACAAAAGACCTGTACTCTGAAAACTATAAGACACGGATGAAAGAAATCAAAGATGACACAAATAGGTGGAAGAAATACCATGCTCGTGGATTTGAAAGAGTCAATATTATCAAAATGACTATACTACCCAAGGCAATCTACAGATTCAATGCAATCCCTACCAAATTACCAAGGACACTTTTCACAGAACTTGAACAAAATAGTTTAAAGTTTGTTTGCAAACACAAAAGACCCAGAATAGCCAAAGACATCCTGAAAAAGAAAAATGGAGCTGGAGGCATCGGGCTCTCTGACTTCAGACTATACCACAAAGCAACAATCATCAAAACCGTGTGGTACTAGCACAAAGACAGACATATAGATCAGTGGAACAGGATAGAAAGCCCAGAATTCAACCCACGCACCTACAGCCAACTCATCTATGACAAAGGAGGCAAGGATATACAATGGAGAAAGGACAGCTTGTTCCATAAGTGGTGCTGGGTAAACTGGACAGCCACATGGAAAAGAATGAAATTTGAACACTCCCTAACACCATACACAAAAATACACTCCAAGTGGATTAAAGACCTAGATATAAGACCAGACATTATAAAACTCTTAGAGGAAAACATAGGCCAAACACTCTCTGACATAAATGACAGCAACATCTTCTCACATCCACCTCTTAGAGTATTGACAGTCAAATCAGAAATAAAAAAATGGGACCAAATTAAACTTAAACTCTTTTGCACAGCAAAGGAAACCCTAAACAACACAAAAAGACAACCCACAGAATGGGAGAAAATATCTGCAAGTGAATCAACTGACAAGGGATTCATCTCCAAAATTTATAAACACCTTCTGCAGCTCCATACCAAAAAAAAAACCAAACAAACAACCCCATCCAAAAATGGGCAGAAGATCTAAACAGACAGTTCTCCAAAGAAGACATACAGGTGGCCAAAAAACACATGAAAAGATGGTCAACATCACTCATTATTAGAGGAATGCAAATCAAAACCACTCTGAGGTACCACCTTACACCAGCCAGAATGGCCATCCTCAAAAAGGCTACAAACAAGAAGTGCTGGAGAGGGTGTGGAGAAAAAGGAACCTTAGTACACTGTTGGTGGGATTGTAAATTGGTGCAACCACTGTGGAAAAGAGCATGGAGATTTCTCAGAAAACTAAACATAGAACTACCATTTGATCCAGCAATCCCACTCCTGGGCATCTATCCAGAGAAAACCATGACTCACAAAGACACATGTACTGCAGTGTTCATTGCAGCACTCTTTTCAATAGCCAAGACGTGGAAACAACCTAAATGTCCATTGACAGAGGAGTGGATGAAGAAGAAGTGGTCCATATACACAATGGAGTGTTACTCAGCCATTAAAAGGAATGAAATACCGGCATTTTTAGTAACATGGATGGAACTAGAAACTATCATGCTAAGTGAAGTCAGCCATACAATCAAACACTGACATCAAATGCTTTCACTGACATTTGGAATCTGAAAAATGAACATATTGAACTTCTTTGCTGAACAGATACTGAGTCACAGTCTTTGGAAACCTTATGGTCTCTGGTGGAGATAGTTTGAGGGTTGGGGGGATTGCACTGTGTTTGTGGGTTGGAATCCTATTAAATTGGATTGTGATGATCATTGTACAATTATAAATGTGATAAATTCATTGAGTGATAAAAAATATTATTTTTCATCATGTTCTAGCCCAGGAGATTGAATATAGTTGCCTGTGCTGTACATTAGGGCTTTATTGATTATCCATTTTTTTGAGTATATTTGATTTACAATGTTATATCAATTTCTGCATAGTGACTCAGTTGTACATATACATGTATATATAAATCCTTTTTCTCATACTATTTTCCATCATGTTCTACCCCAAGAGATTGGACATAGTTCCCTGTGCTGTACAGTGGGACCCCATTGCTTAATCATTCTAAATGCAATAGTTTGCATCTACTAACTCCAAACTCCCAGTCCCTCCCTCTTCCACCTTGGCAACCACAAGTCTATTTTCTATGTCTTTGAGTCTGTTTCTGTTTTTCAATAGGTTTGTTTGTACCATATTGTTAGATTCCACATATAAGTGTTATCATATGGTATTTTTCTTTCTCTAGCTGATTTACTTCACTTAGTATGATAACATCTAGTTTGATCCATGTTGCAACAAAAAGCATTATTTCATTCTTTTTTATGGCTATGTAGTATTGTATACATGAACCACATTTTCTTAATCCATTCTTCTGTTAATGGACATTTAGGTTCTTCCCATGTCTTGGCTGTTTTAAATGGCGCTACCATGAACATATGGATGAATGTATGTTTTTGAATTATAGTTTTGTCTGGATAGATACTCAGGACTGGGATTGCTGTATTGTATGGTAGTTCTATTTTAAGTTTTCTGAGGAATATCCACACTGTTTTCCATAGTGGTTTTACCAATTTACAGTCTCATCAACAGTGTAGAGGGGTTGCCTTTTCTTTACATCCTCTCCAACACTTGTTATTTGTATATTTATTAATGATGGCCATTCTGACTGGTGTGAGAATGTATCTTGTAGTTTTGATCTGCATTTCTCTAATAATTGGCAATGTTGAACATCTTTTCATGTGCCTACTGGCCATCTGTGTGTATTCTTTGGAGAAATGTATATTTAGGTATTCTGCCAGTTTCTTGATTGGGTTTTTTTAGGTTTTTTTTTTTTTTTGGTTATTGAATTATATGACTTGTTTGTATATTTTGGAGATTAAGGCCTTGTCAGTTGCTTCATTTGCACCTATTTCCTCCCATTTCATAGGATGTCTTTTTTTTAAAATCATTTATTTTTCTATTCAAAGCTTGTAAGTTTAAGTCCCATTTGTTTATTTTTGTTTTTATTTCTATGGCCTTAGGAGACTGACCTAAGAAAACATTTGTATGTTTTCCATCAGAGAATGATTTGCCTATGTTGTCTTCTAGGAGTTTTATGGTGTCATAACTTATGTTCAAGTCTTTAAGCCACTTTTAATTTTTTTGTTGTACATAGTATGAGGGTGTATTCTAGTTTCATTGATTTAAATTCAGCTGTCCAGTTTTCCCAGCACCACTTGCTGAAGAGACTTCTACATTGTATATTCTTGTCTCCTTTGTCAAAGATAAATTTATTGTAGGTGTCTGGGGTTTAATTATGGGCAACTCTATTCTTTTCCATTGATCTGTGTGTATTTTTGTACCAACACCACCATATTTTGATTACTATAGCTTTGTAATATTGTCTGAAGTCTTGGAGAGCTATACCTCCTGCTAGTCTGCCCCACCCCCCCACTTTTGGGATTGCTTTAACAATTCTGGGTCTTTTATAGTTCCATACAAATGTTTGTATTATTTGTTCTAATTCTGTGAAAAATGTCATGGGTAATTTGATAGGAATCACATTAAATCTGTAGACTGCCTTGGCTGATATGGCCATTTTAAGATACTATTTTTTATTCTTTATCTAATATATCATTGATAATTTACAGAAATGCAATTGATTTCTGAATGTTAATCTTGTATCTGTCTACTTTGCTGAATTCATTTATCAGATTGGGTAGATTTTGTGTAGAATCTTTAGGGTTTTCTACGTATAGTATTATGTCATCTGCATATAGTAACAGTTTTACCTCTTCTCTTACAATTTGGATACAATTTATTTCTTTATTTTGGACTAGGACTTCCAATACTATTGTTGAATAAAAGTGGTGAAAGTGTACATCCTTGTTCCAGGCTAGGACTTCCAATATTATGTGGCTAGGACTTCCAATACTATGTTGAATAAAATGGTGAAAGTGTACATCCTTGTTCCAGATTTTAGCAGGGAGGTATTCAGCTTTTCTCTATTAAGTATTATATTGGCAGTGGGTTTGTCATGAATAGCTTTTATTTTGTTGAAATATGTTCCCTCTATACTCACTTTGGTAAGAGTTCTTATCATGAATGGATGTTGAATTTTGTCAAATGCTTTCTCTGCATCTATTGAGATGGTCATGTGGATTTTAACTTTTCTTTTGTTAATGTTGTGTATTACATCGATAGATTTGTGTAGGTCAAACCATCCTTGTGAATGTAGGATAAATCCCACTTGGTCATGGTGTATGAGTTTTTGATATGTTGTCGAACTTGGATGGCTAAAATTTTGTTGAGTATTTTTGCATCTATATTCATCAAAGATATTGGCCTTTAATTTTCTTTTTTGGTAGTCTGGTTTTAGTATCAGGGTGATGGTGGCTTCATAGAACATCTTTGGGAGTCTTCCTTTTTCAGTCTTATGGAATAGTTTAGGAAGAATCAGTATAAGTTGTTTGTATGTTTGGTAGAATTCCCCTGTGAAGCTATATGGCCATGGACTTTTGTTTGTGGGGCATTTTTAAATTATATATTAATTTTCATTTCTATTGATCAGTCTGTTCAAATTATCTATTTCTTCTTGATTTAGCTTTAATGGGCTGTATGTTTTTAGAATGTTGTCCATTTCTTCTAGGTTGTCAAACTTCTTGGCATATAATTGTTCATAGTATTCTCTCTCTCTCTCTTTTTTTCTGTGTATATCTGAGTGTCCATTGAAATTTCTCCTTTTTCATTTCTTATTTTATTCAATTGGGTTCTCTCTTCTTCTTGGTGAATTTGGCCAGAGGTTTGTCAATTTTATTTACCCCTTCAAAGAACCAGCACTTGGTTTTATTTTCTTTTCTATTGGTTTTTGAATCTCTATTTTATTAATTTCTTCTCTGAGTTTTATGATTTCCTTTCTTCTGCTAACTTAGGTTTTATTTGTTATTATTTTTCTAATTCTTTTTGATGGTAGGTTAGGTTGTTGATTTGAGATTTTTCTTCTTTTTCAAGGAAAGCCTGTATGTCTATGTACTTCCCTCTAAGCATTGCTTTTGTGACATCCCATAGATTTTTGTATGGTTGTGTTTTTATTGTTGTTTGTTTCAAGGTGTTTTTTAATTCCCTTTTTGATTTCCTCACTCACCTATTGTTTTTTTCATAGTGTATTGTTTAGTCTCCATGTAGTCAGTTTTTGCTCATTGCTTTTCCTGTGGTTGATTTCTAATTTCATGCCATTGTGGTCAGAGATGCTTGAAATAATTTCTGTACTCTTAAATTTTTTGAGGTTAGTTTTGTGCCCCAGTATGAGTTCATTACTAGTGAATGTTTCATGTGCACTTGAAGAAATGTATATTCTGTTCTTTTTTTGGATGTAATGTCTTGAAAATATCAAGTTTAACTGCTCTGCTGTGTCATTTAGTATCTCTGTTACTTTTTGATTTTTCTGTCTAGAAGATCTGTCCATTGATGTGAGAGGTCTCCTACCATTATTATATTCCCATCAGTTTCTCCTTTTATATCCAATTGTGATTTATTCCATCTTTTATGTATTTGAGTGCTCCACTATAAGGGGCATATATGTTGATGAGTGTAATTTCCTCTTCTTGAATTGTTCCTTTTATCATCAAATAGTGTCTTTCTTTATCTTTCTTTATGGCCTTTGTTTTGAAGTCTATTTTGTCTGATATGAATATTGCAACTTCCACTTTCTTGTCATTTCTGTTCACATGAAATATCTTTTTCCATCTGCTTACTTTTAATCTATGTGTGTTCTTTGCCCTTAGGTGGGTCTCTTGTAGGCAGCTATTGTAGGCTCTGTGTTTTTAATCCAATCTGCCACTCTATGTCTTTTGATGAGAGCATTCAGTCCATTGACATTTAAGGTAATTATTGATAAATATGTATTTATTGCCATTTTAAACCTTGTTTTCCAGTTGATTCTATGTTTCTCCTTTGCTCTTTTCATTTTTTGCTTCAATGATTTCCTTTTATTTTATACTCGTGTATTCTTTTCAGTTTTTGTGAATGTATTGTTTGGTTTTGATTTGTGGTCAATATACTTCTGTTTTTAAAGTATGTTAACCCCTTCCTATATCTGCTTGCTTTAGCTTGATAATCACATAGCTTCAAATGCATTCTAAAAAAAGTCTAGATTTTTTACTCTTCTCCACATTTTATGATTTTGATGTCTTTTGTATCTTTATGTTTATCCTTTTGGTCTTGCTCTTGATTGTGTTTGTCAATGCTTTCACAAATAGTTTTTTTTTTGATGTGTTTACAGGCTTATTTACTTTCCAATTGTGATTTATTCCATCTTTTATCTTCTTATTTCTTTCCTATTTGGAGGAGTCCTTTCAATATTTCTTTTAGGATAGGTTTACTATTGCTTTATTCACTTTGTCTAAGAAATTCTATATTTCTCCTATTTTAAATCATATTCATGCTGGGTAGAGTATTCTAGGCTGAAAATTTTTCCCTTTTAGAACTTTGAATATATCTTGCCACTCTCTTTGGCTTGTAGCATTTATGTAGAGAAATCAGATGATAGCTTTATGGGTGTTCTCTTGTGATTAACTCTTTGTTTTGCTCTTGCTGTCTTTAGAATCCTCTCCTTTAACTTTTACCATTTATATTATAATATATGTTGGTGTAGATCTATTTGTGTTCAACTCCTTTGGGGCCCTCTCTGCTTCCTGTGTCTAGATATCTGTTTCCTTCTTTAGATTTGGGAAATTTTCAACTATAGTTTCTTCAAATAAAATTTTAATCTCCTTTTCTGTTTCTTCTTCTGGAATCCTTTTTTTTTTGTCTTTTTGCTATTTCTTGGGCTGCTCCTGTGGCATATGGAGGTTCCCAGGCTAGGGGTCTAATCGGAGCTGTGGTTGCCAGCCTACGCCAGAGCCACAGCAACACAGGATCCGAGCCGCGTCTGCAACCTACGCCACAGCTCATGGCAATGCTGGATTGTTAACCCACTGAGCAAGGGCAGGGACCGAACCCGCAACCTCATGGTTCCTAGTCAGATTCGTTAACCACTGCACCACAACGGGGACTCCTGGAATCCCTATTTTGCACAGATTGTCATGCTTTGCATTATACCCATAGATCTTCAATTTTGTTGTATTTTTTTTTTTCACTTGGCTTTCTGTCTGCTGTCCTCTTGGGGATCTCTATTATTCTATCTTCCAAGTCACTTATTCATTCCTCTGCATTATTCATTCTGTGTTCAATGCCTTTAACTCAGCTTTCATCTCTGCAAATGAATTTTCTAATTTCTCTTGGCTCCTTATAGTTTCTAGTTCCTTTTTAAAGTAATCTGCATTATTGTTGATAACCACTCTTAATTCCTTCAGTATTCCCATTACCTGCTTTTTGAACTCAGTGTCTGTTAGACTGCATAGGTCTCTTTCATTGTTTGCCTTTTCAGGGGAATTCTTCTGTTCTTTTTAAAATGTGAATAGTTCCTGTGCTTCTTCATTTGCTTATATTTTTCTTAATCTGTGGGTTTAAGGAAAGTAATTATCTACTGTAGTCTTGGAGGGCTATTTATATGCAGGAGTGTCCTTGGCTAGCTTGTGTGGATTTATACTTTTGGATTTGGATGCTTGCTATCTCTTAGTTTCTGCAAGCTGTTATCCCCTTGATCATAGGTGTGCAGTTGCACAACCTATGCATGCTTCCAAGGAGGTGGGGGCAATGAGTGATGCCCATAGGCTGTGCCAGGTTGCTGAGTCTTTGGCAGTGGCAATGACCCTCAGGGAGGTGGGGGTGGTGTCCATTGCCCTTGGCAGCAGCAATGGTGAGGCACATGCCTTCTTAGGGAGGTGGAGACAATGGGAGGCACTCAGTTGCAGGGTACTCCATGGTGTTTTCCTCTGAGGTGGCTAGGACTGCTGGTGGTGCCTGGTCATGGGATCCTGGACCTCACCCACCTCTGGAATATGAGATGTCTATGGTGGTTTTTACCCATCCCTGTAGTCTGTGTAAAAGGTGCCCTGCTGCTTTAGAGCCTGGGCAGGTGCAGAGAAAAGAGTTCCTATGACAGTCCTGGCCTCCTTCCTCTCACACTCCCCAACAATGGTGCCTTGCTTCTCTGGTGGTCCAGGCCTCCTCCTTCACTCCTTCAGTTGTGGCACACCACTCTGGGGCTCCCTCAGGCTGTTTCCACACAGCTAGTCCTAGTTCTCTCCCTGGAACTGACCTCTGGAGACCTTAACTTAGCTCCAAGCACCTGCCTGAGTGTTTCAGGCTGTGTTGCACCTGGTGGTTGTAACAGTCTCTCTCTGCTATGCCCTCCTCAGCCAAGCTGCTTTACTTTTCTCTGAGGCTTTGGGGCTCCCTCTTAGTCCTGGCTGATCTTCCTGCCAGTTAGGTAGTCTTCCAGAGTGCAGATTCCTTTCTTCTTTTACAGCTTCCTCTCAGGAGTGCTGGCCCCATTTTTATTCCTTTTCTCCCCTTCTCTCCCTTTGTTTTTTCCCTTTTATTCTTCCCAGTTATGTGCAGATTTTCTTTTCCTGTTTGGAAGTGTGAGGTCTCCTGCCAGGGTTGAGAAAATGTTCTGTCAGTATGTCAGTATATTTCTTCATGTAAATTTTTTTAAAAATGTGTTTGTGGGAGAAGGTGAGCTCTGTGTCCTACTGTTCTGCTCCTTCACCATCTTTTTTTTTTTGTCTTTTTAGGGCTGTACCCACAGCATATGGATGTTCCCAGGTCAGGGGTTGAATCAGAGCTGTAGTCACCAGCCAACACTACAGCCACAGCAATGTCAGATATGAGCCATGTCTGTGACCTACACCACAGCTCACAGCAAGGCCAGACCCTTAACCCACAGTGCAAGGCCAGGGATTAAACCTGCATCCTCATGGATACAATCATATTCATTTCTTCTGAGCCACAATGGGAAATCCTCCTTCACTATCTTGATCCCACCTCTCTCAAAATACTTCCTTTTAAAGTAAGTTAAAATTAGATTATTTTCTTACCTCTTCAAAATGATTATTTGTAGGAATACTGTGTGAAGAAAAAGAAGAAAAAATACAAGCTTTCAACATGCATAAAGAAAAAGAAGGAAAAAAAAGCAAGAAACAAAAGTATGAAAAAAAATGAGACAACTGACAGTTCATCACTAAGTATGTACAGAAACTAACTAAAGCAGATAATTGAGAAAATTATATTTAAAGGAACAACATATGGGAACCTAAAACATATCAGAATTTAGACAATGTTATAGTTAAGATATAAAAATGTCTGGGAGACATTGACTTGGACATGTGAAATAGTAGACTTATGGCTCTTAGGTTATGGAGAAAGGTAAGAGAATGCAGATACCATTTGAGCATCATTGCTCACTGAAGCCATTAGAATGGATAAATTGCCTGGAAACTGAAAAGGAAAAAAAATATATCAACACTGAGGAGTCAGGAAGTAAAAGACGTTAAATAGAATTAGGAAAATTAGAAGGAGAAGCAGGAAAAAGCAGTACTATAAAATAAGAGAAAAGAGTGCTAGGACATTTGAAAGTGTGTTACCTTTTTTTTTTTTTTTTTTAAAGAAGTAACAGTTAAGTCTTTAAGGTATTTTGTAGATATATTTATCTTTGGGACAAAGTGGAAGAGAAGGCTGTGTCTGCTGTGTCTCTAGGCAGATTTGCAATGATAGTACTCACAGAGCAAGGGAAATCATGTCAAATCCTCATGCTTATTTTCAGGAAAAAAAAAGGGTATATTGTGCTTAGTAAGCTAGTGATCTTTAGGGATAATTGGACTCCTAGGTATGATTTTTCAGAAGGTTATATTCTCAGTTGAATCATCATGTTTCACAGTCTAGCCCTCTTTTAGTTTCAGAAATTAAAATTTTCTGAAATGATAATTGGCTTATGAAAGCCTATCTTATATGAGAATGCTGTATCTTAATTCACAGTGAAAAATACAGCTAGATAGTTATGTTGAGTAGCCAGCATTTATTGTAATGGTAGGAACATTATATAGATTTTGTTGTTATTGTTGTTGAATATAACTCAGGGCAGAGGGAGTTAGCAAAACTTAAAGTGAAAAGAAGTTAGAGGCATGGGTTCCACAATTGTAGATTTGGGTTTCTGACCCTATTGGTAATCTGATAAAAATAAATGATCTTTTCTCTTAAAGATCATATATATCATGTATATACACAGAGTTGTTTATTTCAGTGGATTTTGTAAAACTTCCAGTAGTTTATGCGAGGATCACACATGGGAATATATCTGCCAGGGTGACTAAATATTTATTTCATTTTGAAATGAGTGTTTTAACTAAGGAATACCCCCTCTTGGCTAAAAAAATCAGCTGTAAGTCTTTTCAGCTATGCTCACCTCATACCATCCTTCTTGTAATAATGTAGCAACTATGTACCCTATGTCCAAGCCCTGCTAATTATGTTCCTAGCATTTCTTATCAGTTCTGCTTCTGTAACCTTGCCTGCTCAGTTTCTTATGGAGGAACACTGCTCAGGAAAGCAGGGAGATCCTGGGGATGCTTACATGGGAAAAACAAGACTGTGTAATATATAAAAATTGCTGAGAACAAAGACCTGCTGCTCAGAGTCTGGAGGTGACTCCTCTGAGCCACCAGTGCTTAGTAAACCTTGCTTTTTCCATTATCTCCAAGTGCCATTTGTCTCCTTCCACTGCCACAGTTTTTGCAGTTTCTGCAACATTTTGGTGTGCCACCATTGTTGGGGAACCGGGGAAGGCCACGGTCACTGGCCCAGTGACAGGTGGATAGCACGCACCAGCCATTTTGCCAGATCCAGACCCTCACTTGGGCCGTGCTAGTCTTGGCTCACACTGCTTCCTGATTTGACTCAGAAGAGAGAAGAAACAGGTTCCAGGACAGGATATCAGACTGGTGAGTGCCCCTGGGACATCTGCCTGAGTCAGGACCCACCACATGGTGGAAGGAGAGACTGATCACCACTCAGTGACCAAAGGGTCACTCAGGTCAGGATCTGTTCCCTTGGGATTGGGAGGCTTGTAAATTCTGGTGTGTGTGTGTGTGTGTGAGAGTGAGTGACTGGAGAGAATGAGAGCCCGTGCTCCACTGTCTTTGGACTATAGAGCCAGAGTGAGTCCTAACCTGTAGTTCCTTGGTGACCCTCATATGGCTTATGGTGGCCCTCTTTAGAGGGATCCTGACATTGGGGTTTATACAGTCCCACCTATGCTAAGAGGTGCCTGAAATATCTCCTCTGGGGGAGCAGTCAGGTGGACAAAGTGACTGTTACTTGAGGTCTTGTCCTCGCTGTTTGTCTTGCATCACAGTCACAGGGCAGAACTTCACACAATGGGTAAATTGGCTTCCAAGCCCACTGTCTTAGAATGTATAGTTAAGAATTTTAAGAAAGGATTTTCTGGAGATTATGGTGTTAAACTGAGTCCTATAAATCTGCATACACTCTGTACCCTAGAGTGGCCCTCCTTTGGTGTCAGGTGGCCTCTGGAAGGGACCTTGGATATGCTCCCAGTTGGAGCAGTATATAATGTTATAATGGGAGACCCTGGATACCCAGATCAATTTCCATATATTGATCAATGGTTGAAAATTGCCCATTTGAGGCCCCTATGGGTTCAGTTCTGCACCACAGGCCAGGGACAGTGTAGGGTGCTAGTGGCCCAGTCCAAACAGAAAACCTTGTCTCAAGAAAAGGTGCCACCTATTTTTCTAGGGGAAACTGAGGACTTACCCTCTTTGCCACCTCCCTATGTGCCACTGGCCCTAATTCTGGGAGCCAAAGGTGCCCAGATGCCAGATAACACACCACCTTCTGTTTCTCCTCCTCCTTCTGCTCCTGAGTTTCCCAAGGCAATATCAACCCCACAGCCAGATTCACCAGAACCAATGAACAGATGTCTCCAGTCAGCACAGGGAGCAGCCACTCCAGCATTGCAAATGCCCTTATGGGAGACACAGAGACCACAGCAAATTGCCCCTGATGGGACCATACAAGAAGGGGGATGTTTTTTTTATTACCAGCCCTTAACTGTATCTCCTTAACTGGAAACACCATACTCCCTCACATTCTGAAAAGACTCAGGCACTGATCAATTGCTTAGAATTCATTTTACAGACACACTGTCCTACTTGGATAGACTGCCAGCACTGTCCTACTTGGATAGACTGCCAGCAACTCCTTTTTACTCTGTTTGATACTGAAGAATGCTGGCAAATGGCTTTAGGCCAATGCAGGGGGTCAAGCAGACATGGAAAACTGGGTAAGGGAAGACTTCCAAGAAGAAAACCCCCACTGGGACTGTGATACTGAAGAAGGGAAATGTAACTTAGGGAGGTACTGGCAGGTGTTCCTACAGGGGGAAAAATCTGGGGCTAAAAGGCCTACTAATATAGCTAAGACCAGTGAGATACAAGAGCCAAATGAAAGCCCAGCCAAGTTCTATGAGAGACTATGTGAGGCTTTTCAAATGTGCTTACCACAAAGAAAAGGAACATTGGAAAAATGAATGCCCCATCTGTCCTGAGAAAAGGACCAAGGCCCCATGTAGCCAGTACTGATCTGAGCCATTCAGAACCAACCTGATCGGTCTAGCTGAGTCAGATTAGGGGGGACCAGGCTCTCTCAAACTGGGCTCCCAAGAGCCTATGGTCATAATTAAAGTAGGGGGCCACCCTGTAGACTTTATGGTAGACATAGGGGTAAAACTTTCAGTGGTCATGCAACCTGTAGCTCCACCCTTGGGGAAAGAAACTACCATCATTGGGGCCACAGACAACCAAACCCACAGGCCCTTCTCTGGTCCCTGGTGATGCCAGTTAGGAGGCCATAAAGTAATACATGGATTTCTTTAGCTGCCTGAGTGCCTGGTCCCCTTGATGGAAAGAGACCTGCTGGCTAAATGGGGGCAGAAATTTCCTTTTCCACTGATGGATTGGCCCAACTCAAATTAACAGAGTCCCCCTCTCCTTTAATCATGGCTTTCACTGTAAGAAGGGAAGAGGACTGGTGCCTGTACTCTTCCCTTCAGAAATGGGGACCATTCTCCCAGAACTAGAGACTAAATAGCCATTGATTTGGGCTGAAGAGAACCCACCAGGACTGGTAAAGCTCCATGCCCCTATCTTGATTGATCTAAACCCTGGAGCTCAATCAGTAAAGCTACAGCAGTAGTCAATTCCCAGAGAAGCTCAACTGGGAATCCAGGTTCACCTGGAGAGGCTGCATCATCACAGACTTTTATGAAAATGTCAGTCCCCCTGGAACACCCCTTTACTGCCCATGAGAAAACCAGGAACACAAGACTACTCCCAGTTCAGGACTTGAGAGCCATAAATGAAGTCACATTGCACCAGTCCATCCCTAACCTGTATACCCTGCTAGGGTTGGTTGATCCCCTCCACTGCTGAGTGGTTTACTTGCCTGGACTTAAAACATGCCTTTTTCTGCCTCCAGGTGGTGCCTGCTAGTCAGTCCTTATTTGCCTTTGAATGGGAAAATCCACATACAGGGACAAAGGAACAGCTTACCTGGATGAGACTCCCAGAAGGATTTAAAAACTCTCTCACTCTTTTTAGTGGTGCCCTAGCCACTGACCTGTCTGAATTTCCTGGACAAAAACTAGGCTGTGTTTTGCTACAGTACATTGATGACCTCTTGCTAGCTAGCACCACACAGGCTCAGTGCCTAGAGGAACAAGAGCTCTCCTTTCCCTACTAATGGAGGCAGGGTATTGGGTATCAAAGAAAGAGGCAAATCTGTAAAAAGCAAGTCAAGTATATGGGCTTTAACATCATGCAGGGCTGATAAATGCTGGGGACAAAGAAAATAGGCAGTTTGTGCCATTTCTGTCCCTACCACCTGCCGGAAAGTTCATGAGTTACTAGGGGCAGCAGGATGCTGCCGGATATGGATCCCCGGGTTTTCAGATTTGGCCAGGTCTCTGTATGAGGCTCTAAAAGGGGAAGAAAAACTCCCCTTGAATGGGGACCAAGCCAGAAGGCAGCACTTCAGACAATCAAAACCAAACTTACTGAGGTTCCAGCCTTAGGACTTCCTGATATAACCAGAGAATTTAACCTTTTTGTTCATGAAAAAAAATGGGATGGCTTTGGGAGTCCCAAACCAAGAGTTCTGGCCTTGGAAGAGGCCAGTGGAATATCTGTCTAAACAAATTGACTTAGTTGTGGCTGGATGGCCTCCCTGCCTCTGAGCACCACCTTGTTAGTGAGAGATGCTGACAAGTTGACTCTGGGACAAAACCTCAATGTTAAAGTCCTGCACTCAGCTGTAACCCTAATGGATGCTAGAGGCCACCACTTGCTCATGCATGCATGAATGACTCAGTATCAAGGGTTACTATGTGAAAATCCATGGGTAAAACTGGAGGTTGTACAAACTCTGACCCCAGCCACTTTTCTGCCAGATGAAGCAGGGCCCCCAGACCATAACTGCTTAGAGGTACTAGATGAAGCGTTTTCCAGCAGGCTTGACTTGACTGATAAACCATGTCCAAAATCCTGACATGGTTTTGTATACTGATGGCAGCAGCTTTATAGAAGATGGAAAAAGAATGGCAGGTATGCTGTTGTATCTTACTTAAAAGTGATAGAAGCAGAGGTGCTTCCTCAAAGCTGATCAGCACTGAGATTAAAATTATGGGCCTTAATCAGAGTGTCAGAGCTCAGCTGAGACCAGTGAGTTAATATCTATACTGACTCAGGTTTGTCTTTGCAACTTTACATGTCCATGGAGCCTTATATAAGGAAAGAGAACTCCTAAATGCTGAAGGAAAAGTGATTAAAAACCAGGCTGAAATCTTTTTTTTTTGTCTTCTTGCCTTTTCTAGGGCCACACCTGCAGCATATTGAGGTCCCCAGGCCATGGGTCTAGTCAGAGCTGTAGCCACAGGTCTATGCCAGAGCCACAGCAACATGGGATCTGAGCCATGTCTGCAACCTACACCACAGCTCACGGCAATGCCAGATCTTTAACCCACTGAGCATGGCCAGGGATCGAACCTGTAACCTCATGGTTCCTAGTGGGATTCATTAACCGCTGAGCCATGATGGGAACTCCCTAAAACCAGGCTGAAATCTTAACACTCCTAAAGGAAGTATGGGAGCCTGAAGAAGTTGCAGTCATCCACTTTAAAGGCCACCAAAAGGGAGGTGACCCAGTAGCAAAAGGAAACCATAGCACTGATGCAGCTGCCAGACAAGCAGCCCAGGGACAACATCCAGACAAACCTAAGATCTTGCTGGCCCCAAAAGTGCCAGCTGCCCCTGAATATTCTCCAGAGGGAGAAAAATGGGTAAGGGAGGAAGGAGGAACCAAAACTAAGATGGGATAGTGGGTCACACAGGACCACCAGGTTTGTGTTCTGAATAGCTAGCCTACAAACTAGTCTACCAACAACACAAGTTAATCCACATGGCCAAAACTGCCTTAGAGACCTTACTGGGCTGGTACTATCTCACTGCACATCTTCTGGCCCTCTTCTCTTCAGTCTCCCAATGGTGCATAACCTGTTTGCAAAATAATGCTTGCCAGGGGCCTGGCAGACCAGCTGGGACACAGCACTGTGGACTGTCCCCATTTGAGGACATGTAAGTGGACTTTACTGAAGTCGCCCCAAGCAAAGCATACAAATACCTACTGGTTTTTATCTGCACTTTTTCAGAATGGGTAGAAACCTTCCCTACCAGAACCAAAAAGGCAAGGGAAGTAACCAAGGCAATCCTGAGACATTGTTCCCAGATATGGAATGCCTTTGACCATTGGGTCAGACAATGGACTGGCATTTGTGGCTGAGACAGTGCAACAGGTGGCAAAAGCCTTACAGAGCCAATGGAAATTACATTCTGCTTATTGACTTCAAAGTTCAGGGAAAGTAGAATGCATGAACTGGACCCTTAGACACTGGCAAGATAATGTCAGGAAACTGGCTTGCCCTGGGTAGACATGTTGCTGGTGGCCCTCCTAAAAATGAAATGCTCACCCTGAGTGGGAATAGGCCTCCTATGGGAGGCCACCTCTGCTAATCAATCTAAGAGGAAACACCAGGGAGTTGGGAGACTTGGAATTACATAAACAGTTACAAGGAATGGGGCTCACTATCTCTCACATATATAGATCTCACAGATAGAATACCTGAGTCCTTAGGCATAACATTATACCTCACAAGCCAGGGATCCAGGTGTGGATAAAGGACTGGAAAAAATGAGCCTTTGAGGCTGGTATGGAAGGGCCCCTATACTGTAATTCTAGCCACTCCCACTGCTTTCAAAGTAACAGGAATAGATGCTTGGATCCATCATTCCAGTTAAACTGGCTGGCCCAGCTGAAAACTGTTGAGAGTGGGAGACTGCCCTTGATCCAGAGAGACCTCTATGCCTGACAATACAGAGGAGGAGACAATGATCTCAAAGCTCTTCTCTGACCATACTGGACGCTGGTCAGTCAACACATGGCTGAAGCTTGAGGAATCTGCTGCCAGGTAAAGTAAACTACCTTATCTTCTGCAAGAGAATTTCTTACTGTTAAATACTGTTCTCTTATATCCAACATGTATGTTTGCTGCCTGTTGCTGTAAATATGGGCCCCCCTTGGCCCTGCCAGGATCAATTTCCTTATGTGATCCATGCATTCAAGTGACCCAATTAGATCAAGGGACTTTGCTTTACTCCACTCATTTCTCCTGTTCAGGAGAAATTCAAGGAAGTTGTACTCACAACAGGACCACTTATTCTATCTGTCAGCAGGGGGGAAAAATATACTTGCTTTGATCCACAATACTCACCAGCTGAGGAATAGTTAGAGGTCTGGTGCTCTCATAAATCAGGGCAACTAATTAATCGGACCCAACTTACCAATCCCAAGTTGCCAGTATCTATAATTTTTGATGCCTGTGAAGCTATGAATGGGTCATGGACTTGTACCAGACCATGTGGAAGCCCATTATTGGAAAGAGAATATAGGCTCCAGGATAAATATATGTGCTGGGGGACCACCTGGAGTGGTTGCCAGGAATGCACTTACTGGAGTTGTGTAACCTGGGCAACCTGGGACAAGGGAGACAGAACAGCTGTCCTCCAAAAGAGTACAGCCCCTCAGACTGTCAGACTAAAACTTGTATCCCAGTTAATTTCACTATTTACAATCCCAAATGGAAGGAGGGTTTCAAAATAAGCATTCACATTAATGGAAGTGGCCTTGACCCTGGAGCTCTGTTATATTTCCAGAGAGTCACATTTATGCTCCAAGCTGCCTCTCACAGGGTCTTTCATTCCTTTTATGAAGACATAAAGAACACTCCACCTCCCATTCTGGCCACAACTAAGAACTTGTTTTTGGCCCTGGCAGAAACTATTGCACAAACTCTTAAGGTCTCCTCTTGTTATGTATGTGGGGGAACAAATACAGGAGACCACTGGCCTTGGCAAGCCAGGGAACTGAACCCATTATAGCCTCATTATGAGACTGCATACCTACAACTCACTGGTGGGGTATGGCTCCTCAAAACTGCTATTATATGGAGAAACTGTCTTGTGAGGTGGGGAGGATGGTTCAATGTCTCAGTTGGAAGCCCAACATATTTAGGCCTAAGGTTTTATAAGATGACTGTCCAAAAGACTCATTGGTGGACATCCTCTAACCTCTCAGAACCCAAGCCTAATCCTCTGTCTGACTTTTCCTACCTCCAACAGGCATGGGATGATATAAGTGCTAATATCCAATGGCAGGCACCAAAAGGATTATATTGGATTTGTGGAAAAATGGCATATTCCAAACTCTCCCCCAATTGGGCTGGGGCATGCATACTGGGAACAATCAGACCATCCTTCTTCCTGCTCCCACTGTCACTAGGGGAGCAACTGGGCTTTCCTATATATAGGGAAGAGGGCACCCAAAGAGACTGGAGGGCTCTCCAGATTGGAGACTGGAAAGATGATAAGTGACCCCCAGAATGGATAATTCAATATAATGGGCCTGACACCTGGGCAGAAGATGGCTCTTGGGGATATTTCACCTCTATCTATATGCTGAAATACATCATTGTACTAGAGGTGGTTTTGGAACTTATAACAAATGACACTGCAAGGGTCCTTACTATATTAGCCCAATAGCAAAATAAAATGTGAAATGACATCTACCCAAACCTCTTGGCCTTGGATTATTTACTTTCTTCTGAAGGAGGGGTTTGTGAAAAGTTTAACTTGAATAATTATTGTCTACAAATAGATAATACTGGAAAAGTGATAGAAGAAATTGCTGACTGCTTGACTAAAATTGCCCATGTGCCTGTACAAACTTGAAACAGATGGGACATGGACAGTCTCTTTGGTGGATGGTTCTTTTGGTTGGGAGGAATTAAGACAATGGTCAGAATAATCATGGTCATACTTGCGGGGTGCCTGCTTATTCCCTGCCGTATACCTCTCCTGATAAATATTATAAAAGGTTTTATAAAACCCATGGTTGAAAGAAAAACAGCCTCCCACCTGCTACTTATCAGAGATTACCAGCAGGTAATGGCTGATGATGATCTCTGATGGGTGCAGATGCACCCTGAACATCAAGAGGGGGGAATGAAATAAGAGTTTTAACTAAGGAACAACTCCCCCAGCTAAAAAAGCAGCTGTAAGTCTTTTCAGCTATGCTCACCTCATACCATCCTTCTTGTAATAATATAGCAACTCTGTACCCTATGTCCAAGCCAGCAGCCCTGCTAATGGTGTTCCTAGCATTGCTTATCAGATCTGCTTCTGTAACCTTGCTTGCTCAGTTTCTTAGGGAGAAACACTGTTCAGGGAAGCAGGGAGAACTTGGGGATGCTTACATGGGAAAAACAAGACCCTGTAATGTATAAAAATTGCCAAGAACAAAGACCTGGTGCTCAGATTCTGGAGGTGACTCCTCTGAGCCCGGACTGGTGCTGAAAAAACTTTGCCTTGCCATTATCTCCAAGTGCCATTTGTCTCCTTCCGCTGCCATGGTTTTTGTGGTTTCTGCAACAATTTGATTAAGGGCAATTGCTTCCCTTAATTGAAGATGCACTCTCCTGTTCTTTGTTATTGTTTTCTGGAATATGCAAAAGTATTTTTGCTTTGCAGCATACAATGTGTACATTTGAATGAATTCTCAGTGTGAGGGAAGAAGGAGGCAGAGATGGGAGCAATGAGATCTCAAGCAGATTTATCAACCAACAGAGTGGCTGGGAGCACTGAGCAGAGAGAACTCAGTCTCCCCACAGCTTAGGGAGCAGCTAGTTTTATAGGGAAAGGGGTAGTTTCTATTTTTAGCACATTCTACTGGTTCCCAGGCTAGGGCTTGAATTGGAGCTACAGCTGCCAGCCTACACCACAGCCACCACAACGCCAGATACTTAACCCACGGAGTAAATCCAGGGATCGAAACTATGTCCTCTCATGTATGCTAGTCAGATTTTTTTTCTGCCAGGACAGTAACTCCCCCAGAATATTCTATTTTAGGTTCTTGATGGAATAACAAACAGGGAAGATACATGTTATGTTGTTATAATTTAACAGTTTCTCCAGCTGTTCTTGTCTTGCCCCTTTGTGTTTCATTTTGTACAGTTACCACCTAACATTCCTCTGTTTTCTTAAACATGGGGAAAGGGGGGAAGATCTCTCTGTAACTTCTTCTTGTTGAAAATGGGCAATGTCCCTAGGGGAAGGAAGCCTTCAGAATTTGGTGGTACTTGTATTCTTGGGGTGCAAGGATGTTTTTCACTCTGTTGTCCATAGTGGACCCAATAGATCTTTGTAAAATGCTTGAAGATAGATTAAACATACAGGGTCCAATTAGTAAAATTAGAAGTAACAAAATTAAAGGATGGAGTTCCCATCATGGCTCAGTGGAAAAGAATCTGACTGGCATCCGTGAGAATGCAGTTTCAATCACTGGCCTTGCTCAGTGGGTTAAGGATCCAGCATTGCTGTAAGCTGTGGTGTAGGTTGAAGACCTCGCTTGGATCCTGTGTTGCTGTGGCTGTGGTGTAGGCTGGCAGCTACAACTTCGATTTGACCCCTAGCCTGGGAACCTCCATATGCTGCAGATGTGGGCCTAAAAAGACAAAAAAAAAAAAAAAGAAAACAAACAAACAAAAACCCTGCAAAACACCCCAGCCTGATTTTTTAATTCCTTTATTCCCTCCTGTATCAGATCAGCTTGATTTTTGTAAAAACAGCAGTTTTCATGAAGGGTAGTACATATACCTCCTTCCTTTGTAGTAAGTAGGTCTATTCCTCTTCTGTTTTGTAATACTATGGCTGCCAAAGAATCAATTTCATCCTGTAATGTAGACATTTCTCCAGATATTTCAGCAATTGCTTTAGAGAGTTCTTGTGATAATTGCCCAAATCTTTCAACAGATAAGCCAAGGCTAGTGGCTGCCATACCATGTCCAGTTGAAGGGGAATGAGGAAAAAGCTCTTTTTGTGGGCTTTATTAAGGTTGTTACTAGTATAAGAATGGGTTCATTTTGTAGTCTCTAGGAAATAGTGGGCCTAAGAAAACCAGGGTTCAAGTTCCAGTCCAGTCCAATTGGTAGGTAGGCAAGTGTAGGTATTTGTCAATGTTTTCAGGAGTACTGATGTTGAGGTAAGGGATGTATGAGGTAATTCCTTGTCCTTTGCAGAAGTTAGAGTCTGGGAATCTACCCAGGGGCCAGACAATGGAGCTGGCCTTAAAGCTTCTTGTTCTCTGTTCCATTCAGGGTGAGTTTGAAATATAGGCAATGGGAATTGAATAGTTATATTGCATAGAGTAGGATTTATTTCCCCTATGTGTTTTCCATATTTGTGTTGTTTACACAGATGCATAAAGGGGCCTGTGTTTTTAATGGACTTGTTAAATATACTTGCCACCCAATTATTTAAGGAGGGGGATAAAAATGGCCTAAGTTGTGATTTCAATAAAATCCTATTGAGATGTGTTTTGGGGAATGTAGGAAGATCTTTACCTGTTTCCTGTTTCCATTTTAAGAATGGTGGAGTTTGTTCCCAAGCCAAGAGAGGAACTGGATGAGCCTGAAATGCAGGGGCTGAGAAGAGTAGGCAAATCCAGCAATGATGAGAAGTATTAGGATGTATTTCACCAGTGATGTTAATCGATGTTTCTAATAAGGAGGTTAAGTAAGGGGGTAAAGAGTGAGCTCAGAGGGGTTCATGAGAAACTAGATGAGAGCATTTGGGATGGACAGTAAGTGTAACACCAGAGCCATTCTTGAAAACCCAGTCTTGGGAGGAGTCTTTTATCTACTTTGTACAGTAATAAATAACTTCACCTTCTTTTGTAATTTGTAAAGTGTGGATGGAAAAATCTTTATTGTCCCTCAGGTATTATCTGCTATTGGAGTTACTCTGGGGAAATACACACTATTAAAAGAATAGAGGAATTGATAAGTATTGCTAACTTGGTGAAACCATTTTAAGGGACCTATAGGATATAGAGTGTTAATCACACAGGGAATGATGATGGATTCTTACTCATATAGGAGAACTAGGTTCTTGGACAATATGGTACCTAGGAGTATGAGGATTATGAGACTAACATCAAACTGAGTCATTTTTAGATTAATAGACCTCCAATGAGGAAAAGAAGAGTAAAAGTATTACCATTTTATAGTATAAGAAAATTCTATAAAATCACCTGTGACCAGAGATAAAATCACCTTGTAACCAGAGATCAGAAATATATATATATACAGCAATAAATTAGTAACAGAGTTAGGATATTGCTGGTATAAATGATAAATCACAATTTGTAGGAAATAATTGAAAGTAGTTATTTAGATTTTCACCATCTTGTTAGACCTTGGATCACCTGTGTTTTGTAAACTAGTGGGGTTCATCTCCTTCTAGGATTTGAGTTAGGCACTACCTGGTGGGGGAAAGCTCTCTGGAGGTGGAGAATAGGGAGAGGGAAGTTTTGTTTCATCTTCTATTGTAATAGAGTAGGGACAGAAGGTTTGTTTATATTATGAAGGTGTGTCTGTGAAAGTCAAGGGGGTGTTGTGTGAATTGTTGTAGGTGTTGCAGTTGTATCCTAAAGATCAAAGTCATTGGCAGAGTTTGGAAGATAGGAGGGGGGAGTTTTATGCAACAGGAGATGATTGTGTGAATCACACCTAGTGCATAATGAGTGCTTGGAGTGGAGAAGGATGAAAGCTTTCTGAATGCAGAGAACCTCTGACCATTTTCCATTGTGTCTAAGAATATTGTATCTTTCTGAATTTGAAAATCAGATGTTCCATTTTTGGGTCATTGACTTCTGTTATTTAGCTTATGTTGGGGCAGGGCCACATTAAAAAGAAAATGAGATGTTTGGGTGGTATGTCTTCTTTGAGACCCAGAGTGGAGAGATTTTGTAAGAGACATCCCAATGGGGAGTCCCAAGGTGGCCATGAAGTGGAAGAGCCCATTTTTTAGTTTAAAGATGGAGGTTGTAGTAAAAGCACTTAGTTTCCTAAGCTAGATTACCAAGAGGTGTCCCTTCAGGTAATTGAGAGAGGCTGGAAATGAGGGGCCACCCAGGTCCTCTGAGGGGTGTCCCAAGAGGTCTGGGATCAGTAAATGACTTGTTCCCTTTTCTAAAAAACATCTTTTTTGTCAGGAAAGAGTGTCTGGCTCCTTGGGAATGAGACACATGTGTCCAAATGAATGACAACTCAGGTTTTTGGTAATGTAAATGTAAATGAGGGGAAAATGTGCTAATGAGGGAAATGCAAAAGTGAGGGGAGTGAAAATTGTGAATTACTCACCTTCCATCTGATGACTGTGACCAGTGGATGTAATGAAGTGGAAATCATTGGAGGGTAGAAATTTTCAGAGGGTGTTTGAGATCTCAGACCCTTGGTCAAGGGGATGAAGAGGGGGTCACTCCTTATAGAATTGCTTTGTCCATCTCTGGCAGTCTCCCTCAAGGGAAGCCCAAGTTGGTGCTTCTTAGCTACTGGCAGTTCAGTATAAACCCCTGACTAGGTCTCTTGGCCCAACTAGGTCCAAAAGAACTGCCATATGCTATATGAAGTCACCAAGGGGCAAAAACAGAACCACAAGTTGGGGCTCCACACTTACTTTGTGTCCAGGAAACATTTAATGCACACACAGTCATTCTTAGGGTGGGTAGGGGAGGCTTCCACCCTTTTAGGCTGAAACTACTTGCCCCAGTGCTTACAACACCCCAGAGAGTAGCCCTGGCTGGTGTCTTCAGTTGTTTCTCCAAGCCTGAAGTGTCCATGGAGGCCAAGGAATTGAAAAGGAGGGCCAGGTAACCCTCCTGGGTTTAGGCATCAATTATGTTAGATATGGCCAGGGAAGGAGGAGGCAAAGATGAGAACAATGAGATCTCAAGCAGGCTTATTGAGCAATAGAATGGCCCCGAGCTCTGAGCAGAGAGAACTCAGGCTCCCTGCAGCTTATGAAGAAACTAATTATATAGAGAAAGGAGTTGTTTCTATTTTTAGCACATTCTATTTTTAGAACCCGTTCCTAATGGAGTAAGAAACAGGGAAGATACAAGTTAGGTTGTTACAATTTAACAGTTTATCCAGCTGTTCTTGTCTTGCCCCTTTGTGTTTCAGTTTGTACAGTTACCACCTAAAACCCACATCACATTGAGGTTGACTGAAGGAGGAGAGAGGAGTTTATACTAACATTCAGAAGGATAGCTAGGGCAGTCAGTTTGGTTGGGAGGTCTTTTTGAGAATATATTTTTAAGGAGAAAAAGGATAATTAGTATTGAGAATCTTAAGTTTGGATGAGCAAGGTCCCACAAAATAGGAAATACCTTCCTTCCTGAGCCAAGATGACAGTAGTAAAGGTATATACAAATACAGATAAATAAGAAGGAGGTGGCAGATAAATAATAAGAGGAGCATATTATTGATCTTTTTTCTGCTTGATCTCTATTTCCTTTGTGAAGGAGAAGATAATATCATCATCTGAGAAGACAACTTGGGAGTAGAAGTAGGAAACAGGGATTAATGAAATAGGGTAGATTTGAAACAACTTTGCAAATGAATTGTTGGGAGGCATTGCAGATCCATGTGATGTTGGAAAGTGGATCTTGACTTTGTCAAGGTCTCTTTATTTTGTTTGTGTTAATTTTTAAAATCAACTTTACTGGGGTATAATTTATATATAATAAAATTCTCCTACATAAATGTACTATTTAATGAACACAGCTGTTTAACCCTGGCAGTTAAGATATAGAATATTCCCACTCCCCATAAAGTTCCTCATGGCTCTTTGCAATCAATCAGTCCTTCCTTTCCTTCCCTTCTTCTCCACCATGGAATTTATCAACCACAGATCTTCTTTAGCACACTATAGATTAATTTTCCCTGTTATAGAATTTTATATGACTATTCAGTTACAGTTGACCCTTGAACAACATGGGTTTGGACTGCACAGGTCCATTTATACCTGGATCTTTTTCAAGAAATATGTGCTATAGTTCTACACAATCCACGGTTGTTAGGTTGGTTGAATCTATGAGTGTTTTTTCCTAGGAGTTTTGTCATTTCTGATTTTTTGTTTATCAGTAATTCCTTTTGAGTTAATTTTATTTACAGTATGTAGTAAGCATCAAAGTTTAGTTTTTTCCATGTGGATTTCCACTTGTTCCAGCATCATTTATTGACAAGGTCAACTTTTCTCTAAATTAGTTAGGCTCTTTGTTTTACTACTACTACTAATACTACTACTACTATTATTATTGTTATCATTATTATTTTTTGGCTGTGCCCACAGCATGTGGAAGTTTCTGGGCCAGGACAACACCATACCAGCAACTGAGCCACAGTAGTGAAGTGATAATTCCAGATCCTTAACCCACTGTTTATCAAATGAACTCCAGTTTCCAGTTTTAAATATAATGAGCCTATACATCTGTCAGTTAATTTCTAGACTCTGTTCTGTTCCATTGACTTGAACGTCTCTCCTTGGCCAGCAAATACACTATCTTTTTTTTTTTTAGGACCCCACCTGCAGCATATGGAAAATCCCAGGGGTCGAATCAGAGCTACAGCAGCTGGCCTATACCACAGGCACAGCAATGCCAGATTCTAGCCACAGCTTCAACTTACACAGCAACTTATGACAACACTGGGTCCTTAACCCACTGAGCAAGGCCAGTGATCAAACCCCCATCCTCATGGATAATAGTTGGGTTCAAACTCACTGAGCCACAGTGGGAACTCCTACACTGTCTTAATTACCAAAATTTTAAGTCCTGGAATCAGGTAGTGCAAGTTCAATGATTTTTGAAAATTGTTTTGATTACTCTAAGTTCTTTGCATTTTTAAATGGATTTTAGAATCAGCCTCTTTCAACAAAAATGTCTTAATATTTTGATTAGAATTGTTTTGTATCAGTAGATCAATTTTGGGAGAATTAATATCTTAAAATAGTGAGTCTTCCAAGCCATCATGCATGTGGTATATCTCTCCATCTCTTTAAGCCTTCTTTCATTTCTCTAACAATGTCCTAAAATTTTCAGGTGGAGCTCTTACATATCATTTTTTGTTATATTTTTTTCTATTTTATTTTCTTGGGATGCTATTGTAAATGGAATTTTAAAAATTTCCATATATTTGCTGCTATTATATATATTTATAATTGATTTTTGTTTATTTACCTTGTATCTTATCACCTTCCTAAATTTACAGGTACTAGTGTTAGTATATTTTTTTGGCTTGATTTCTTAGTACATGATTACTTTTTTTCCCACTCTCTATGTCTTTTATCTCATTTGTTATTTTTTTGTTATTTTATTTCACTGGCTAGGGCTTCAATACAGTGTTGAATGGAAATGGTGAGAGTGGACATCCTTACCTTGTTCCTTATTTATTTATTTATTTTTTGTCTTTTGTTGTTATTGTTGTTGTTGTTGTTGTTGCTATTTCTTGGGCCGCTCCCGCGGCATATGGAGGTTCCCAGGCTAGGGGTTGAATCGGAGGTGTATCCACCGGCCTACGCCAGAGCCACAGCAACTCGGGATCTGAGCCACATCTGCAACCTACACCACAGCTCAGGGCAACGCCGGATCATTAACCCACTGAGCAAGGGCAGGGACCAAACCCGCAACCTCATGGTTCCTAGTCGGATTCGTTAACCACTGCACCACAACGGGAACTCCCATTACCTTGTTCCTTATTTTAAGCGGAAAACTTATCTTTCACCTTAAACATGATGTTAGCTGTGGGTCCATTTAGATTGAGTTAATTCTCCTATTTTTTTTTTTCATTTGTTTGTTTTGAGAGTTAATGTCTTGAATAAGGATGGGATTTTGTCAAATACTTTTTCTGTGTCTATTAATATGATCATATGATATTTCTTCTTTATTCTGTTAATAGATAGAATTACATTGGTTAAAAAAAATAATTACATTGGTTAATTTTTGAATGTTACAACAACCTGAATTCCTGGAATAAACCACATGAGGTTATTTTTATTTACTTTTCTATAAAAATTTCATTTATACATGTATGTATATTTCTGATTTGATTTGCTAATAATTTGTTGAGAATTTTTGCATCTGTGTTTATGAGGGATGTTGGGTTTTGGTGTAAGGGTAATGTAGACCTTATATGTGAATTAGGATATATTACCTCTTCTATTTTGTAGAAGAGTTGGTATAAGATCGGTATGATTTCTTCCTTAAATGATTGTTAAAACTTACTAGTGAAACTATTTGGGCCTGCAGTGTTTATTGGATACCTTAAGCACAAATTTAATTCCTTTAATGTCTGTGTTAAATGTTTTCTCTTTATTTTTCAGTTAGTTTTGGCACCTTAGGTTTGAAAGGAATTTGTTTATTTCATCTATATTGTTGAATTTAGGGAGTTCCCTGGTGGCCAGCAGTTATGGGTCTTGCATTATTACTGCTGTAGCTCAGGTTCAATCCCTGGCCTAGGAATTTCCACAGACTGTGTTTGTGGCTAAAGAACCCCTCCACCCCTGAAGTTTTTTTTTTTTTTAATAAATTGTTGAATTTATTGTCATAGTATTTTTCATAATATTCCCTTGTTATCCTTTTAATGTCTGTTGAATCCATAGTTATGTTCCTCTTTCATTTCTGATTTGGCAATTTCTATTTTCTCTTTGTTTCCTTGGTCGGATAGCATTAGGTTTATCAATTTTATTAATCTTTTCAAAGAATTGCCTTTTAGTTTCATTAATTTTCTATTTCTGTATTTCCTATTTTATTGATTTCCATTGTCTTTTTATGATTTCTTTCCTATTACTTATTTTGTGTTTAATTTGCTCTTCTTCTTCTAGCTTTCTTAAATAGATCCATAGGTCTTTGATTCTAAGTAGTCTTTTTTTTTTTTTTTCTTTTTGCCATTCCTTGGGCTGCTCCCATGGCATATGGAGGTTCCCAGGCTAGGGGTCAAATTGGAGCTGTAGCCACCAGCCTACGCCAGAGACACAGCAACTCGGGATCCAAGCCACGTCTGCAACCTACACCACAGCTCACAGCAACACTGGATCCTTAACCCACTGAGCAAGGCCAGGGATCGAACCCGAAACCTCATTGTTCCTAGTCAGATTCATCAACCACTGTGCCATGACAGGAACTCCCTGAGTCTTATTTTCTAGTGAGTATTTAATCTTTATTTTTTTCTCCTAGCACTGTTATATCTCCATCTAAATAATTTTGATGTGTTATATTGTCATTGTCATCCTTTACAGAATACTTTTTTAGTGGATTTTGTTACTTTTCAAAGTTATAGACTACATATGAGTTTAAAGTTTTTCACGTATTTGTGGGTTTTGCCACTTTTGTTTGTTGTTGAATTCAAATTAAATTCTGTTATTGTCATAAAACATACTCTGTATAATTTAGTTTTTTAAAAAATTATGGAGACTAATTTTATGGCCTAGACTATGCTGTCTTAGTGAAAATTCCTAGTGTAATTGAAATGAATGTGTATTCAGCTGTTCTTACAGTGTTCTATGGTTCTAGGTTCCCTAAATTGACATTTAGGGAAATTTATTAATAGTATTAAGTCTTCTGTATTGATTTTCTGATTTCCTCTTCTGTTAGTTACTGAGAGAGTAGTAGTAAAATCCCTAAATGTGGAGTTCCTGTTGTGGCACAGCAGAAACAAATCTGACTAGGAACCATGAGGTTGAGGGTTCAATCCCTGGCCTCACTCAGTGGGTTAAGGATCCAGCATTGCTGTGAGCTGTGGTATTGTTCACAGACATGGCTTGGATCCCAAGTTGCTGTGGCTGTGGTGTAGGCTGGCAGCTACAGCTCTGATTGGACCCCTAGCCTGGGAACTTCCATATGCCACGGGTGTGGCCCTCAAAAATACAAAAAAAGATGAAAAAAAATCCCTAAATGTAATTGTGGATTTCTCTTATTCTCCTTTCAGTTTTGTCAGTTTTTGCCTTATGTATTTTGAAGCATTATTAGGTACATACACATTTAGGATTGTTGTATTTACTTGATGAATATAATACCCTGAGATGTTCCTCTTTACCTCTGGTAATATTCTTCTTTAAGGTGTGTTTTTGCCTCATATTAAAAAAGGCTTTTCAGTTTTCTTTTTTTTTTTTTGGTCTTTTGTCCTTTTAGGGTCACACTCGTGGCATATAGAGGTTCCCAGTCTAAGGGTCTAATTGGAGCTGTTGCTGCTGGCCTATGCCAGAGCCACAGCAATGTCAGATCTGACCCACATCTGCAACCTACACTACAGCTCACAGCAATGCCAGTTCTTTAACCCACTGTGTGAGCCAGGGATCAAACTTGCAACCTCATGGTTCCTAGTCAGATTTGTTTTTGCTGTGCCACAATGGGAATTCCTCAGTTTTCTTACTATTATTGTTCTCATAATGTATCTTTTTAAAAAAAACTTATAGTTTTAAAATATCTTTTTATTTCATATTGAAAGTGTATTTCTTGTAGACAGTCTGCATTTGCAGATTCCATTTTTAATCTCGCTTATCAATTTTTTCCATTTTATTTTATTTTATTTTGTCTTTTTGCCATTTCTTGGGCTCCTCCCACAGCACATGGAGGTTCCCAGGCTAAGGGTCAAATAGGAGCTGTAGACACTGGCCTATGCCAGAGCCACAGCAATGCAGGATCCAAGCTGCATATGCAACCTACACCACAGATTATGGCAATGCCAGATCCTTAACCCACTGAGCAAGGCCAGGGATTGAACCCACAACCTCAAGGTTCCTAGTTGCATCTGTTAACCACTGAGCCACAATGGGAACTCCAATTTTTTTCTTTTTAATTAGAGAATTTTTTCCATCATCTAATATGATAGTCATATTGATTTTTAAATTTTTAGTTAAAATTTATTAAAGTTATATAATGTTGATAATTTTTTTTTTGTCTTTTCTAGGGCCGCTTCCCATGGCATATGGAGGTTCCCAGGCTAGGGGTCTAATTGAAGCTGTAGCCTCTGGCCCAAGCCATAGCCACAGCAACACCAGATCTGAGCTGCATCTGCAACCCCCACCACAGCTCACAGCAACACCAGATCCTTAACCCACTGAGTGAGGCCAGAAATTGAACCTGCAACCTCATGGTTCCTAGTCAGATTTGTTAACCACTTCGCCATTACGGGAACTGCAATAATTCATTTTTTTAGTCTCACTAGTCAAATTTTTTAAGTGTTCAGTAGTCACATGGCTAGATTAGTTGCTAACATATTGGGAGTATATGTATAGAAAGATCCTATTTTCCAGCAGTGGTTTAGATTTTTTATGTTTAATATCATTATAGATATGTTTGAGTTTTTCTACCATACTGCTGTTCCCTTATCTATTTGTTCCATTTGTTTTTTACTTCTTTTTAGGGCATAGGGAGGTTCTCAGACTAGAAGTTGGAGCTGCAGCTGCTGGCCTACACTGCAGCCACAGAGATGCTGTATCTGAGTGACATTCTCAGCCTACACCTGAGCTTGCAATAATTCCAGAACCTTAATCCACTGAGCAAGGCCATGGATCAAATCTAATTCCTCATGGATACTAGATGGGTTCTTAACCCACTGAGCCACAAAGGTGATTCCCTGTTTTTGTTTTTGTTTTTACTTCTTTTTCTCCCTTTTTAACTAGTTTCATTTGGATTTATTGGGGCTTTTTAGCATTTTATTTATTTATTATTGTTTTATTTAAATTGAATGAAAGATTTTTTAAATTCTTTAGTGCATTATACTTTTCAAAAGTTTAACACATATGAGTTCATATAATCTCAAAATAACCCTTTAAAAAAATCCCCTATTCCTATATTGCCCCTCCCTTTTCCTCTCTCCACTGGTAACCATTAGTTTATTCTCTGTATTTGTGAGTCTGCATCTTTTTTGTTTTATTTACTAGTTTGTTGTATTTTTTTAGTACATATAAGTAATATAATACAGTATTTTTCTTTCTCTAACTTATTTCATTTAACATAATGCCCTCCAGGATTTCCCATCATGGTAAAGTGGAAACGAAACTAACTAGGAAACATGAGGTTGTGGGTTCAATCCCTGGCCTCACTCAGTGGGTTAAGGATCTGGTGTTTCCATGAGCTGTAGTGTAGGATGCAGACACAGCTCGAATCTGGCATTGCTGTGGCTGTGGAGTAGTCTGGCAACTGTAGATCTGATTATACCCCTAGGCTGGGAACTTCCATATGCCATGGATATGGCCCTAAAAACCAAACAAAAACAAAAAACACCAAAAAACAAGACAAACAAAACATAGTGCCTTCCAGATGGCAAAATTTTGTTCATTTTTATGGCTGAGTAGGATTCCATTCTGTGTGTGTATGCATGCATGTGCCACATCTTCTTTATCCATTCATCTGTTGATGGACACTCAGGTTGCTTCTGCATCTTGGCAATTATAAATAATGTTCCTATGAACATTGAGGTGTATGCTTATTTTCAAATTAGTGTTTTAGATTTTTTCCAATATATACCCAAGGACAGACTTGCTGGGTCATGTGGTAGTTCTATTTTTGATTTTTTAAGAAACTTTAATATAGTTTTTCACAGTGGCTGTACTAATTTCCATTCCCATCAACAATGTTCTAGGGTTCCCTTTTCTCTACATTACTAACATATTATATTTACAATGTTATGCCAATTTCTGCTGTACAGCAAAGTGACTCTGTTATACACATGCATGAGCACACACACACACGTATACATACATTTTAAAAAATATTATTTTCCATCATGGTCTATCTCAGAAGATTAGATATAGTTCCCTCTTCCTGCTATACAGTGGGACGTTATTGTCTATCCATTCTAAATGTAATAGCTTGCATCTACTAACCCCCAAATCCGTGTCTATTCCACTCCCTTCCCGTTCCCCCTTGGTAGCCATAAGTCTGTTCTCTACGTCTAAGAGTCTGTTTCTATTTTGTATATAGATTCTTTTATGCCATATTTTAGATTCCATGTATAAGTGATACCATGATAGCCATTTTGACAGGTGTGAGTTGCTATCTTATTGTGGTTTTGAGTTGTATTTTTCTGATGATTAGTGATGTTGAGTAACTTTTAATTTGCCTGTTGGACAGCTGTATGTCCTCTTTGGAAAAATGTCTATTCAGATCTTATGCACACTTTTAAATTGGTTTTTTTGTTGTTATTGAGTTGTATGAGCTCAATGAGTTGAGTTTTTTGTTACTGAGTTGTATGTATTTTGGATGTTAACCTCTTATCAGTCATATCATTTGCATGACTTTTCCCATTCAATAGGTTATCTTTTTGTTTGTTTGTTTTTCCCCAGTGGTTTCCATTGCTGTGACAAAGCTTTTAGGTCCCATTTGTTTATTTATTTTTGCTGTACCTGTGGCATGTTGAAGTTCCCCAACCAGGAATAGAACCTGCACTGTAGTTGCCACCTGTGCCACAGCTGTGGTAATGCTGGATCCTTAAACCTGCTGCACCACAAGTGCACATCCCTCATGTGTTTATTTTTGCTTTAGGATACAGATCCCAAAAAAATATTCCTGAAATTTATGTCAAAGAATATTCTGCCTATGTCCTCTTCTAGGATTTTTATGATGTCATTGTCATACCTTTAGGTCTTTAAACTATTTTCAGTTTATTTGTTTGCTTATTTATTGCTTTTTAAAAGACTGCAACTGTGGCAAATAGAAGTTCTCAGACTAGTGGTTGAATTGGAGCTGCACCCTTTGCCCTGTGCCAAAGCCACAGCAATGCTAGATCTGGGCTTCATCTGTGACCTACACTGCACCTTGAAGCAACACCAGATCCTTTAACCCACTAAGGGAGGCCAGGGATCTAACCTTCATCCTCATGAGTACTAGTTGTGTTCTTAACCCACTAAGCCACAATGGAAAATTTTCATTTTCAGTTTATTTTTGTATGTGATGTGAGGAAATGTTACAATTTCATTGTCTTACATGCAGCAGTCTGGTATTTCCAACACCACTTCTTAAGGAGACCATCTTATCTGTTATGCAGTCTTGCCTCCTTTGTCATAGATTAATTAACCGTAAATGGGTGGGTCTATTTCTGGACTCTCTATCCTGTTCCTTTGTTATGTGTGTCTGTTTTTGAACCAGTACCATACTGTTTTGATTACTGTAGCTTTGTGGTATATCCTGATGTCAGGAAGCCTAATTTCTCAAGGTTGTTTTGAATATTTGGGATCTTTTGTGTTTCTATACAAATTAAAAAATATATATTTGTTTTGTGAAAAATGCCATTGCTATTTTGATAGGAATTGCATTGAATCTATAGATTTATTTGGATAGTATGGCCATTTTAATAATATTGATTTTTCCAATGCAAGAACATGGTAAACATGGTACATCTTTCCATTTGTTTGTGTTGTACAGGTCTTTTGTTTTGTTTTGGTTTGGTTTGGTTTTTTTGAGTAAGGGTCTTTAATCTCCTTAAGTAAGCTTATTCTTTGGTAGTTTATTCTTTTTGGTGCAGTGGTAAGTGGGATTTTTTCCCCCTATATTCTCTTTATAATTTATTTTTGAGAAGAGAAATGCAAAATATTTCTGTATATTAATTTTGTATCTTGCAACTATATCAAATTCATTGATTAGTTCTACTAGTTTTCTGGTAGCATATTTAGGATTTCTTTATTTTTATCTTTTTAAATTTTTTTTAAAAGTTTTGTTGAAATATAGTTGATTTACAAGGTTATGATAATTCTGCTGTACAACAAGGTAATTTAGTTATACATGGGCACATATCCATTCTCTTTCTGATTTTCTCCCATGTAGATTATCACAGAATATTGGGTAGAGTTCTCTATGCTATATAGCATGTCCCTATCGGCAAATCATTCCACATACCTCAGTGTGCATATGCCATTCCCAAATCCCCAGTCTGCCCCTCTCCCCACAACCTGTCCCATTTGGTAACCATAAGTTTTTCAAAGTCTGTGAGTTTGTTTCTGTTCTACAAACAATTTCATTTGTATTATGTCATCTGCAAATAAATGCACTGTCACAGTTTTACTTCTGCATTTCCAATTTGTATGCCTTTTGTTTCTTTGTTTTCTTTGATTGCTGTGGCTAGGACTTCTAAAACTATGTTGAATAAAATTGGCAAGGGGAGGCATCCTTATTTTGTTCCTGATTTTGGGGGAAATGCTTTCAAATTTTCACCATTGAGTATGATGTTAGCTGTGGCTTTGTCATATACGGTCTGTACTAAGTTGAGGTATGTTTCCTCTGTGTCCCCTTTCTGAAGAGTTTTTATCTTAAATGGAAGTTGAACAGTTATCTTTTGCAGTTACTTCATGGCTAAGGGGGTTAAGGATCTGGCACTGTTACTGCCATAGCTGTGGTTACAGCTGTGGTGAGGTTTCAATCCCTGGCCTGAGAATTTCTGCATGCTTTGGGCATGGCCAAAATATATTATCTTTTAAACTTGAAGTTACATTGTGAAAGTAACCTTTACCCATAGATAATATCATCTCTGGCATTCTTCATTATTCTTTGTAGATCTGAATTTCTTTCTGCCTGTAGAACTTAAAATTTTTTTATTATATAGATTTGGTGAAAATGAATTATCTCAGTTATTATGAACTTATAAATAAAAAATTATGATATAGTTATTTATTGTCTGAAAATTTATTTTTTGTCTTCATTTTTTACCAGTATTTTTGCAAGACAGGTAATTTTAGGTTTATGGTTCTTTTCCTGCAGTATAAAATGTCATCTCATTGTTTTTTGCCCTATCTTTTTCTTAATGAGAGAAATTAGCAGTCATGATTATCCTTTTCCTTCTGTATAGTATATTTATTTTCTGAATGCTTTTATTGTTTTTTCTTTACCAGTTTTTTTAAGGAAATCAGTTATGATGTGTCTTGATATTGTTTTCTTTTTGTTCATCATGCCTTGGGTTCATTGTGCCTTTTGTGTGTGTGTGTCTTTTTGCCATTTCTTGGGCTGCTCCTGTGGCATATGGAGGTTCCCAGGCTAGGGGTCTAATCAGACCTGTAGCCACCAGCCCATGCCAGAGCCACAGCAATGCAGGATCCGAGCCACATCTGCAACCTACACCACAGCTCACAGCAACGCCGGATCTTTTAATCCACTGAGCAAGGGCAGGGACTGAACCCGCCACCTCATGGTTCCTAGTCGGATTTGTTAACCACTGCACCACAACGGGAACTCCTCATTGTGCTTTTTTGATTTGTGAGTTCATGGTTTCTATCAAATTCAAAATTTGTGAAATGCTCTTTCTGTTCCTTCTTATTTTTCTAGTCTCCTTAATACTATCCCACAGGTCACTGAGCCTCTGTTGACTTTCCTTCTAGCCCTTTCTATGCTTCAATTTGGATAGATTTTGTTGCCCTGTCTTTAGGTTCTACTTCACAAGTCTTTTCTTTCATAATATTTAGTTGGCTCTTATCCCCATTCATTAAAATTTTTATCTCAGTTATTTTATTTTTCACCATTAGAAGTTTCAATTGGGTATTTTTTATATCTTCAGTTTGACTTCTGTTTGTTCATGCTTTCCTTTCCTTGGGCATATTATTAATAGGTGTGTCAAATCCTTTTTTGCTATGTCATTATCTCTTTTATTTCTTGTTCTGCTTCAGTTAATTAATTTTTTCATGTCTTTGGGTCACATTTTCCTGTTTATAATGTCTATTAATTTCTAATTGGATGCTGAACCTTGTGAAAATTATATTGTGACTGCTGGATAATATTTTTACTTCCTTTAAATGGTGTTGCATTTTCTTTAGGCAGGGAGTTAGTTACTTGTGCATTAGCCTAATACTTTTCAAGGTTGGTGCTTAAGTTTTGTTTGTGTACATCTGGAGTTGCAGTACTCTTGGACTGGTTTAGCTTTACCAGTAAGACATACTGAGTCCTGATTTCTGTGCTTTCTCTGCCATTTGCCCTACTTACTCAAGGAGATTTCTCTATTCTGGTTGGTAGGAACTAGAACAACTTCTAGCCCTTTGTGAGGTCTGGGGATTGTTCATTCCATGGGAGTTATTATTTATCTAGCCTTGTGGACTTGCAGCCTCAGCATGAACAGTTTTGTATTACATTGAAGAATACAGGAGTCTCTTTATGTAGACTTCTGGAACTCTTTCTCTATGTAGTTTCCTTTTCATTGATACTCTATCTCAGCTATCACAAAGTTAAAATTCTGTTTTTTTTTTCTTTAGCTCAGTGAGATTGTCATAGCAGGCTTGAATTACACTTCCTTGTGCCATGGTCTAGAAAGTGCCACCAGGCAAAAAGCAGCAGGGTGTAATCTTAGCACTCAACTTGTTTGTTTCCCATTTCTCAGGGATCATAGTCCTGCACTACTGAGATGCACTGTCTAAAAACAGTTATTTCTTCTACTTTGTGTTTTTATTTCCATTTCTGTATATTTCTAGTCTGATGTGGCATTTATTCTTTTCATGGCCTGTGCATCAGAAGTCCTCTTTCGATCTTAGTTCTATATTTAAGTTTTAAATGTTAGATAGGATTAGGAGTGTTTTTAGTTATGATGACTACACATGAGAAGAAGAGTCCTAGGAGCTGTCTTAGGTCAAGAGGCACATTGATGTTTTATGATTTTTTTCAAGGTAAGATAAAAGATCAAAACTAAAATTAGCAAGAGGACTGGTATCCTAGCATGGGAGAGGGAAACATAAATCAAGTTGAAGTGGTGATGTAAGTTAATATTAGAGAAAATTAGCAACAGAACTAGTAGAAAGGGAATGGAGGCAGGAGAGTTGTACAGAATTGTCCAGGTATCATGGTTGTGTAAATGAATTTCAACTGTATCACAGATATTTCTTTTTTTAATTTTTATATAATGATTTTTCTTTTTTTCATTATAGTTTGTTTACAATGTTCTGTCAATTTTCTACTGTACAGCTTTGTAGTATATTCTAAAGTTAGGGGGTCTGATTCCTCCAGCTCCATTTTTCTTTCTCAGGATGGCTTTGGATATTCTGACTCTTTTGTGGTTCCAAACAAACTTTAAGATATTTTGTTCTAGTTCTGTGAAAAATGTCCTTGGTACTTTGATGTCATCATCTGTGACAATCAGAGCTTAGGCTAAGCTTGGAGATCAGCTTGAGGAAGTCACAGAGACAGTTAATGCTGTAGCAAGCAAGAGCCTCAAGCAAACTCAGGGTCTATCTTTTATTGGGATTGTGAACAAAAACCAGGGGGGTGGGCAGAGACTATGGATAAAACTTACAAGGACCAAACAAGCATGGGGGGATTATGATTAACAGAGTCTGTTCCAACAATCATCAGATGTTATCTCAGAAAGGCATACATTAACCTTTACAGCAGGCCTGTTTGTTCCTCTCACAGGGCCCATGAGCCTTAACTATCTAAAGTTCTTTCCTAGCATAACCTTCTTGGCATTCCAAAAGGAGGTCATGGATTTCCATGACCTCTATATTCTATTCTCTTTCCTTACTCTAGCTATGTGCTTTCAAGCTTGAGGCTTAAGGCCCTGTTTTCTTCCACCCACAATTTGATCAGGACTGCATTGAATCTGTAGATTGCCTTGGGTAATATAGTCATTTTGATAATATTGATTCTTCCAATCCAAGAGCATGGTATGTCTTTCCATCTGTTTTTGTAATCTTTCATCAGCATATTATAGTTTTCAGAGTACAGATCTTTTGTCTCTTTAGGTAGGTATATTCCTAAGTATTTTATTCTTTTTGATGCTATGGTAAATGGGATCATTTCCTTAATTACTCTTTCAGATCTTTTGTTGTTAGTATATAGAAATGAAGTCAATTTCTGTGTATTAATTTTGCATCCTGTGACTTTACCAAATTCATTGATGAGCTCTAACACTTTTCTGATAACATCTTTAGGATTCTCTAGGTATAGTATCATGTCATCTGCAAATAGTGATAGTTTTACTTCTTCCTTTCCAATTTGGATTCCTTTTATTTCTTTTTCTTCTCTGATTGCTGTGGCTAGGACTTCCAAAGCTATGTTGAAGAGTAGTGGTGAGAGTGGACATCCTTGTCTTATTCCTGATCTCAGCAGGAATTCTTCCAGCTCTTTGAGAACATAATAAAATATTTAGTATCTTTTTTCAGATACATTTTTTAAAATGTTTTTTATTTTTTCCATTACAGTTGATTTACAATGTTCTATCAATTTCTACTCTACAAGAGAGTAACTTAGTCATACATATGTGTGTGTGTGTATATATATGTGTATATATATATATATATATATATATATATATATATTCTTTTTCTCAAATTTTTCTCCATCATGTTCCATCACAAATGACTAGATATAGTTCCCTGTGCTATACAGCAGGATCTTTTTGCTTATCCATGCCAAATGCAAATGCAATAGTTTGCATCTATTAACCCAAGCTCCTGGTCCATCCACCCCCCCCCCCCAGTAACCACAAGTCTGTTTTCCAAGTCTGTACATTTCTTTTCTGTGGAAAGGTTCATTTGTGCTGTATATTAGATTCCAGATATAAGTGATATCATGTGGTATTTGTTTTTATCTTTCTGACTTCACCTAGTATAAGAGTCTCTAGTTACATCTATGTTGCTACAAATGGCATTATTTTGTTCTTTTTAATGGCTGAGTGTATTCCATTGTGTATATATACCACATCTTCTTAATCCATTCATCTGGTGATGGACATTTAGGTTGTTTCTATATCTTGGTTCTTGTGAATAGTGCTGCAGTAAACATACAGGTGCATGCATCTTTTTCAAGCTTTGTCTGGATATATGCCCATGAGTGGGATTTCTGGATCATATGGTAGCCCAATATTTAGCTTTCTGAGGTACTTTTATACTGTTTTCCATAGTGGTTGTACCAATTTACGTTCCCATCAACAGTTCTGTAGGGTTCCCATTTCTCTACAACTTCTCCAGCATTTGCTATTTGTTGACTTATTAATGATGCCATTCTGACAGGTGTGAGGTGCTACCTCATAGTATTTTTGATTTGCACTTCTCTACCAATTAGTTATGTTGAGCATTTTTCATGTGCCTGTTGGCCATCTGTATATCTTCTTTGGAGAAATGTCTATTCAGGTCTTTTGCCCATTTTTCACTCAGGTTATTGGGGCTTTTTTGTGTGTTGTGTTGTATAAGTTGTTTGTATATTTTAGAGATTAAGCCATTGTCAGTTGCATCATTTGAAACAATTTTCTCCCATTAAGTAGGTTGTCTTTTTTTTATGGTTTCCTTTGCTGTGCAAAAGCTTATTAGTTTGATTAGGTCCCATTGGTTTTTTTTTTTGTTTGTTTGTTTTTATTTCTTTTGCCTTGGGAGATAGGTCTAAGAATACATTTGTAAGGCTGATGTCAGAGAATGTTTTGCCTATGTTCTCTTCTAGGAGTTTGATGGTGTCTTGTCATATTTAATTCTTTAAGCCATTTTGAGTTTATTTTAGTGCATGGTGTGAGGGTGTGTTCTAGTTTCATTGCTTTGCATGAATCTGTCCAGGTTTCCCAGCACCACTTAACTGAAAAGACTGTCTTTTTCCCATTTTATAATCTTGCCATCTTTGTAAAAGACTAATTGACCATGGGTGTCTGGGTTTATTTCTGGGTTCTTTATTATGTTCCATTGATATGTCTGTTTTGGTACCAGTACCACACTGTCTTGATTACTGTGGCTTTGCAATATTGCCTGAAGCCTGGGAGAATTATGCCTCCTGCTTGGTTTTTGTTCCTCAGGATTGCTTTGGAAATTCTGGGTCTTTTATGGTTCCATATAAATTTTTGGATTGTTTGCTGTAGTTTTGTGCAAAAATATCATGGGTAATTTGATGGGGATTGCATTGAGTCTATAGATTGTGTTGGGTAATATGGCCATTTTTATGATATTATTTTTTTCTAACCCAGGAGCATGGATTATCTTTCCTTGTCTTTGAATCCTTTTTAATTTCCTTGATTAATGTTTTATAGTTCTCAGCATATAAATCTTTCACTTCCTTGGTGAGATTTATTCCTAGATATTTAATCTTTGGGGGGTTGCAATTTTACATGTATTGTATTTTTGTATTCCTTTCCTAATATTTCATTGTTGATATACAGACATGCAACCAATTTGTGAAGGTTAGTTTTGTATCCTGTTACTTTGCTGAATTTGTTGATGAGTGAAATTTGTTGGCATATAATTGTTCATCATATTCTCTTGTGTTTTCTTGTATTTCTGCAGTATATGTTGAGTTTTCTCCTTTTTCACTTCTTATTTTGTTTGAGTTTTTTTCTCTTCTCTTCTTGGTGAATCTGGGCAGACATTTGCTAGTTTTCTATACCCTTTCAAATAACCTGTTCTTGGTTTTATTATTTTTTTCTATTGTTTTTTTAATCTCTATTTTATTGATTTTCTTTCTGATCCTTATGATTTCATTCCTTCTGCTGACTTTAGGTTTTCTCTGTTCATCTTTTTCTAATTCTTTTAGGTGTAGGGTTAATTTGTCAATTTGAGATTTTGCTTCTTTTTTTAGAAGGCCTGTATTGTTATGAATTTTTCTCTAAGCACTGCTTTTGTGGCATATCACTGTTTTTTTTTCCTTCAAAAGATTTTATTATTGTTTTAACCCATAGCATTTAAATCATTGTATTTTCATTATCATTTGTGACTGGGTATTTTTAATTTCTTTTTCATTTTTTGTTTCTAATATTTATTTATTTTTATTTTTTTATTACAGCTGGTTTACAGTGTTCTGTCAATTTTCTATTGTACAGCCTGGTGACCCAGTTATATATACAAGTATAAATTCATTTTTCTCCCATTATCATGCTCCATCATAAGTGACCATAGTTCCCAGTGCTATACAGAAGGATCTCATTGCTAATCCATTCCAAATGCAATAGTTTGCACCTATTAACCCCAAGCTCCCAATCTAACCCACTCCCTCCCCCTCCCCCTTGGCAACCACAAGCCTATTCTCCAAGTCCAGGATTTTCTTTTCTGTGGAAAAGTTAATTTGTGCCATATATTAGATTCCAGGTATAAGTGATCAAATGGTATTTATTTTTCTCTTTCTGACTTACTTCACTCAGGATGAGAGTCTCTAGTTCCAACCATGTTGCTGAAAATGGCATTATTTTGTTCTTTTTTATGACTGAGTAGTATTCCATTGTGTATGTATACCACAACATATCTTCCTAATCCAATCATGTTGATAGACATTTAGGTTGTTTCCATGTCTTGGTTATTGTGAATAGTGCTTCAATAAACATGCGGGTGCATGTGTCTTTTTTAAGGAAAGCTTTTTTGGATATATACCCAAGAGTGGGATTGCTGGGTCATATGGTAGTTCTATGTATCAATTTCTATGGTGCCTCCATACTGTTCTCCATAGTGGCTGTTCCAGCTTACATTCCCATCAACAGTGCAGGAGGGTTTCCTTTTCTCCACACCCCCTCTAGCATTTGTTATTTGTGGACTTATTAATGATGGCCATTTTGACTGGTATGAGGTGGTATTTCATGGTAGTTTTGATTTGCATTTCTCTAGTAAGCAGGGATATTTAGCATTTTTTCATGTGTTTGCTGGCCATCTATATATCTTCTTTGGAGAAATGCCTCTTCAGGTCTTTTGCCAATTTTTCAATTGGGTTGTTGGCTTTTTTACTGTTGAGTTATAAAAGTCGCTTGTATGTTCTAGAGATTAAGCCCTTATAAGTTGCATCATTTGGAACTATTTTCTCCCATTCTGTAAGTTGTCTTTTTGTTTTCTTTTTGATTTCTTTTGCTGTGCAAAAGCTTGTCAGTTTGATTAGGTCCCATTGGTTTATTTTTGCATTTATTTCTGTTGCTTTGGGAGACTGACCTGAGAAAACATTTGTAAGGTTGATGTCAGAGAATGTTCTGCCTATGTTCTCTTCCAGGAGTTTGATGGTGTATTGTCTTATATTTAAGTTTTTCAGCCATTTTGAGTTTATTTTAGTGCACGGTGTGAGAGTGTGTTCTAGTTTCATTGCTTTGCATGCAACTCTCCAGGTTTCCCAGCAATTCTTGCCAAAAAGACTTGTCTTTTCCCCATTTTATGTTCTTGTGCCCTTTGTCAAAAATTAACTGACCATAGGTGTCTCTCCCCTGGACTGACCTCTGGAGCCTAAGTCACAGAGTCCAGCCCTCACCCCCAAGTGTCTCAGGCTGTGGTGTCTGGGCCGGTGGTTCAGATGATCTGTGCAGCTCTCACTCTGCTTTGCCATTCTCAATTCAGCTGTATGCTTTTCTCAGCAACTTTGAGGTCCTTCTGACTTGGCTGATCTTTCTCTCAGTTAGGTGGCTTCCCAGTATGGTGGTTCCTTTTCTCCTTCACAGCTCCCTCTCAGGAATGTTAGTCCCTTCCTGATTCCTTTTTTCTCTCTCTTTTTTTCTTTTGTTCTACCCAGTTATGTCAAGAGTTTCTTGCCCTTTTTGGAGGTTTAAGTTCTTCTGCCAGCATTCAGTAGATGTTCTGTGCTAGTCATTTTACATATGTATGTGTTTTTTTGATGTGTTTTTCGGAGAAGGTGAGCACTACTTCTTACTCCCCTGCCATCTTGCTATGCCCCTGGTATTTTTTAATTTCCCTTTTGATTTCCTTGTTGACCCATTGGTTTTTTAGTAGCATGTTGTTTAGTCTCCATGTAGTCAGCTTTTTATCATTTCCTTTCCTGTGGTTGATTTCTAGTTTCAGGTCATTGTGGTCAGCAAAGATGCTTGAAATAATTTCTACATTCTTAAAATTGTTGAGGTTAGCTTTGTGCCCCAGTATGTGATCAGTCCTTGAGAATATTCCATGTGTAATTGAAAAGAATGTTTATTCTGTTTTTTTGGATGTATTGTCCTGAAAATATCAATGAAGTCTAACTTTTCTATTGTGTCATTTAGGATCTCTGTTGCTTTATTGATTTTTCTGTCTAGAGGACCTGTCCATTGATGAGTGGGGTGTTAAATTCTCCTACTGTTATTATATTCCTATAAATTTCTCCTTTTATGTCTGTTAGTATTTTTTGTAGGTATCTGGGTACTCCTATATTAGGGACATATATATTGATGGTGGTAATAACCTCCTCTTGACTCAATCCTTTTATCATTAAATAGTATCCTCCTTTGTCTTTCTTTATGGCCTTCATTTTAAAGTCTATTTTGTCTGATATGAGTATTGCAACTTCTGCATTCCTGTCTTCCATTCACATGAAATATCTTTTTCCATCTCCCCACTTTCAATTTATACATGTCTTTGCCCTAAGGTGAATCTCCTGTAGACAGCATATTGTAGGCTCTTGCTTTTTATATCCAATCTGACACTCTATGTCTTTTCATTGGAGAATTCATTCCATTGACATTTACGGTAATTATTGATAAATATGTATTTATTGACATTTTAAACCTTGTTGTCCAGTTGATTCTATGTTTCTTCTTTGTTCCTTTCTTTTTGGTCAGATGATTTCCTTTTGATTATGCCTGTGTCCTCTTATTTTTAGATTTTGTTAATGTAATATTTGGTTTTGATTTGTGGTCATCCTGTTTCTCAAGTATGTCAACCCCTTCCTATATCTGCTCGTATAGAATTGTAGTAGAATTGTAGTCACATTCTAAAAAAAAAGGACTCTAGATTTTCTTATTCTCCTTCCCCACATTTTATGATTTTAAACTCCTTTTTTAAACATCTTCTTGTGTATCCCTTTGCTGTTCCTTGTGTTTATCATTGCTTTTACAGTAGGTTTTTTTTTTTCCTTTTAGATCTTTATACTGGCTTATTTAAGTGTTTGCTTTCCAATTGTGATTTCCTCCATCCTGTTTCTTTTACTATTTTATTTAGAGGAGCCCTTTCAGCATTTCTTTTAGAAGAGGTTTAGTATTGCTGTACTCTTTTTTTTTTTAGAGAAAATCTATATTTCTCTTTCTATTTTAAATGATATTCTTGCTGGGTAGAGTATTATAGGGTGCAGATTTTTCCCTTCTAGAACTTTAAATATATCTTGCCACTCTCTTCTGTCCTTTACTGTTTCTGTAGAGAAATCAACCTATAGCCTTATGGGGGTTCTTGTGTAATTAATGCTTTGTTTTTCTCTTGCTGTCTTTAGAATCCTGTTTTTATCTTTAACTTTTGCCATTTTTATTATAATGTGTCTTGATGTGGGCCTGTTTGGATTCAATTCATTTGGGGCCCTCTGTGCTTCCTGTATCTTTATATCTGTCTCCTTTAGATTTGGAATGTTTTCAGCCATATTTTCTCCAAATATATTTTCCATCCCCTTTTCTTTTTCTTATCCTTCTGGAATCCCTATTATGTGTAGATTGGCCAACTGTATATTATCCCATAGATCTCTTATATTGCCTTCATGTTTTTTTTTATTTGGTTTTCTGTCTGCTGTCCTGATTGGATAATTCCCATTATTCTATCTCCCAAGTGATTAATTCATTCTTGAGTGGCTTTAACTCAGTTTGCATTTCTGCAAATGAATTTTCTAGTTTTTCTTGGCTCCTCCTTATATTTTCATGTTCCTTTCTAAAGTAATCTGCATTACTGTCCATATGTGCTCTTCATATTCACTTTTTTTTTTTTTAGGGCCAAACCTGTAGCATATGGAGGTTCCCAGGCTATGGGCTGAATTGTAGCTACAGCTGCTGGCCTATGCCACAGCAACACAGGATCCAAGGTACATCTACAACCTACACCATAGCTCACAGCAATGTTGGATTCTTAACCCACTGAGCAAGGCCAGGGATCAAACCTGAAACCTCATGCTCATGGTTACTAGTCAGACTCATTTCTACCATGCCACAACAGAAACTCCCATATTTACTCTTAATTCCTTCAGTATTTTCACTATCTCCTTTTTCAAACTTGGTGTCTGAGACTGCAGAGGTCTGTTTCATTTTTTGATCCTTCAGGAAGCAGGATGGGACTGGCACTCCTGAGAGGGAGCAGTTAAAGAGAAAAGGAACCCACACCCTGAAAGCCACCTAACAGGTAGCTGGGAATGGTCCTTAGCTTATTCATTTCTTTTAACTGGGAATGGTCCTTAGATTATTCATTTTGCTTATATTTTTCTTATTCTCCAAGTTTAGGGAAAACAACTCCTATGGTATTGGGAGGGTATGAAAATTAGGAGTACCCCTAACTTTTTATTTTAAGGTGCTGTGTACTTCCAGGGAGATGGAATCAATGGACAGGGCTTTTAACTAGTGCCTGCTTGCTGGGAGTTCAAGAGCAGCAAGACCCATGGGAATATGGTGCCAGCCATTCCTAGTTCCAGGGCCCTGGAGGGTGACTAGTGATCATGCATGTGCCTGGAGCATTAGTGGCAGCAGAAGGGCAGGTGCATTGCCATTGGAGTCAGAGCAACAATGGGTGGTGCTAGTTTGCAGTGCCCTCTTCTTTGCCAATCTCTGAGGTGCCTGGGGCCATGAGTGGTGCCTGTTCACAGACACATAGTGGTGGCAGGAAATGCATACCTGTGGTGTCTGAGATTATTGCTGTGGTTTTCTCCTGCTGCTTGTAGATTATTCAAGAGGTGCTGTATTGTGCTTAGCCCTCTACTGCCCTTAGCCCTCACAAGTGGTGCCAAGCCACCCATAGCCCTCAAAAGAGACATCTTGTTGCCTGTAGCCCATGCAAGTGGTGTCTCACCACCTGTAGCCCATGCCAGAGATTCCCTGTCCTCTGAGACTCCACACTTGCACAGGGAAAAGTATTCCAATGGTGGTCTACCCCTCCTCCTCTAACCATCCCTAACAATGGCACCTTGCTTCTCCTGTAAGCCCAGACCTCCTCCTGAGTTCTCTTAGCTGTGGTGCTCAGCTTCCCAGATCATAGCACACCACTCCTTGCCTCTCAGTCTGTCTCCACACAGCCAACCCTAGTCCTCTCCCCAGAACTGACCTCTAGGGCTTGAATCTCAGTGCCCAGTCCCCAACCAATCATCTCAGGCTGTGGTGTCCAGGGGTGGTGTGCAAATGATTTGTGTGGCTCTCACTCTGCTTTGCTCCCCTCAGTCTAGCTGCTGCACTTTTCTCCACAAATTTGAGGTTCCTCTGCCTCAGCTAATCTCCCAATCTGTTAGGTGGCTTCCAGGGTGTGGGTTCCTTTCCTCTTTAACTGCTCTCTCTCAGGAGTGCCAGTCCCATTCTGCTTCCTTCTTCCTCTCTCTCTCTTTTTCCATTTGTTCTACCTAGTTATGTGGAGGGTTTCTTGCCCTTTTTGGAGGATTAAGGTCTTCTGCCAGTGTTCAGTAGAAGTTCTATATGAATTATTTTACTTACAGATTTTTTTTAACATGTCTTTTTTTTTTTTTGAGGTGAGTGCCATGTCTTACTCCTCTACCATTTTGATCCTTCCCTCAGGGGTTTTTAAATTACAAATTAAATTTTACTACTAGTGATCTTTCAGCTCATAGTGTCTATATTTCTTCCTGATTCAGTCTTGTAAGACTTCATGTTTCTAGAAATTTGTTGACTTCTAAGTTATCCTATTTATTGGCATTTAACTATTCATAGTACTCTTTTAGGATTTTTTAAAAATCCCTGTGATATTAGTTGCTATTTCTTTTCTTTGATTTCTTATTTTGTTTATTTGAGTCCTCTTTTCTTGATGACTTGATGACTAAAGTTGTATCAATTTTATCTTATCAAAAAACCAAATCTTGTTTTCATTGTTTTTTTTAATTTTTTTCTCTGTTTTGTTTATTTCTTCTCTGATTTTTACCATTTTCTTCCATCTTGCTTTGTTCATATTTTTATAATTTATTTAGATGGTAGGTTAGGTTTTTTTTTATTTGAGAGTTTTCTTGTTTCATGAAGTAGTCTTTGTATTGCTATAAACTTGCTCTTAGAACTAATTTTTCTGTTTCCCATAGATTTTAGTAAGTTGTGTTTTTATTTTCATTTGTATAATTTTTTTAAAAAAATTACTCTTTGATCTTTGACTCATTGGTTTTTCAGTAGTGTGTTGTTGAGTGTTCGTATTTTATGTTTTTTGAATTTTTCTTCCTATAATTGATTTCTGGTTTCATGCCTTGTGGTCAGAAAAAAATGCTTAATGTAACTAATGTCCTCTGTAATTAGTTGAGACACTTTTGATCTCTCCTAGAGAATCAAGGTCCACGTGTCCTTGAAAATAATGTGTATTCTACTATTTTTTATTTGACTGTCCTGTAAACATCTATTAAGTCCAACTACTCTGAGGTATCATTTAAGACTACTGTTTCCTTATTGTTTTCCTGCCCACATGACTTGTTCATTTATATAAGTAGGGTGTCAAAATTGCCTGCTACAATTTATTATTTATTTATTTAGTGTTCAAAAATAATATATTTTTAATCGTTGTAAAGAGCTAAAAATTTTGAACACGGTAAAGTTGTTAACCTTGACCTCTATTATTTTCTGTTCCATCCACTTTTTATTACTCTAAAAATTATTACATTTATAGTTGTACAATGATCATCACAATGCAATTTTATAAGATTTCCATCCCACAACCCCAGCACATCCTCCCACGCACCAAACAGTCTCCTTTGGAAACCATAAACTTTTCAATGTCTGTGAGAAAGTATCTGTTCAGCAAAGAAGTTCAATATGTTCATTTTTCAGATTCCAAATGTCAGTGAAAGCATTTGATGTCAGTGTTTGATTGTATGGCTGACTTCACTTAGCATGATAGTTTCTAGTTCCATCCATGTTACTAAAAATGCCGGTATTTCATTCCTTTTAATGGCTGAGTAACACTCCATTGTGTATATGGACCACTTCTTCTTCATCCACTCCTCTGTCAATGGACATTTAGGTTGTTTCCACGTCTTGGCTATTGAAAAGAGTGCTGCAATGAACACTGCAGTACATGTGTCTTTGTGAGTCATGGTTTTCTCTGGATAGATGCCCAGGAGTGGGATTGCTGGATCAAATGGTAGTTCTATGTTTAGTTTTCTGAGAAATCTCCATGCTCTTTTCCACAGTGGTTGCACCAATTTACAATCCCACCAACAGTGTACTAAGGTTCCTTTTTCTCCACACCCTCTCCAGCACTTCTTGTTTGTAGCCTTTTTGAGGATGGCCATTCTGGCTGGTGTAAGGTGGTACCTCAGAGTGGTTTTGATTTGCATTCCTCTAATAATGAGTGATGTTGACCATCTTTTCATGTGTTTTTTGGCCACCTGTATGTCTTCTTTGGAGAACTGTCTGTTTAGATCTTCTGCCCATTTTTGGATGGGGTTGTTTGTTTGGTTTTTTTTTTTGGTATGGAGCTGCAGAAGGGTTGTTTATAAATTTTGGAGATGAATCCCTTGTCAGTTGATTCACTTGCAGATATTTCTCCCATTCTGTGGGTTGTCTTTTTGTGTTGTTTAGGGTTTCCTTTGCTGTGCAAAAGAGTTTAAGTTTAATTTGGTCCCATTTTTTTATTTCTGATTTGACTGTCAATACTCTAAGAGGTGGATGTGAGAAGATGTTGCTGTCATTTATGTCAGAGAGTGTTTGGCCTATGTTTTCCTCTAAGAGTTTTATAATGTCTGGTCTTATATCTAGGTCTTTAATCCACTTGGAGTGTATTTGTGTATGGTGTTAGGGAGTGTTCAAATTTCATTTCTTTTCCATGTGGCTGTCCAGTTTACCCAGCACCACTTATGGAACAGCTGTCCTTTCTCCATTGTATATCCTTGCCTCCTTTGTCATAGATGAGTTGGCTGTAGGTGCGTGGGTTGAATTCTGGGCTTTCTATCCTGTTCCACTGATCTATATGTCTGTCTTTGTGCTAGTACCACACGGTTTTGATGATTGTTGCTTTGTGGTATAGTCTGAAGTCAGAGAGCCCGATGCCTCCAGCTCCATTTTTCTTTTTCAGGATGTCTTTGGCTATTCTGGGTCTTTTGTGTTTGCAAACAAACTTTAAACTATTTTGTTCAAGTTCTGTGAAAGTGTCCTTGGTAATTTGGTAGGGATTGCATTGAATCTGTAGATTGCCTTGGGTAGTATAGTCATTTTGATAATATTGACTCTTTCAAATCCACGAGCATGGTATTTCTTCCACCTATTTGTGTCATCTTTGATTTCTTTCATCCGTGTCTTATAGTTTTCAGAGTACAGGTCTTTTGTCTCTTTAGGTAGGTTTCCTCCTAGGTATTTTATTCTTTTGGATGCGATGGTAAATGGGATTGCTTCCCTAATTTCCTTTTCTGCTCTTTCACTGTTAGTGTATTGAAATGCTGTTGATTTCTGTGTATTAATTTTGTATCCTGCGACTTTGCCGAATTCATGGGTGTGCTCTTAACAGTTTTCTGGTAGAGTCTTTAGGATTCTCTAGGTATAGCATCATGTCATGTGCAGATAGTGATAGTTTTACTTCTTCCTTTCCAATTTGGATTACTTTTGTTTCTTTTACTTCTCTGATTGCTGTGGCTGGGACTTCCAAAACTATGTTGAAGAGTAGTGGTGAGAGTAGACATCCTTGTCTTGATCCTGATCTCAGTGGGAATTCTTTCAGCTTTTCACCATTGAGAAGGATGTTAGCTGTGGGTTTTTCATATATGGCCTTTTTTATGTTGAGGTAGGTTCCCTTCTGTGCCCCCACTTTCTGAAGGGTTTTTATCAGAAATGGGTGTTGGATTTTACCAAAGGTGTTTTCTGTGTCTATTGAGAGGTTTTTATTTTTCAGTTTTTTCATGTGGTGTATCACACTGATTGAGTTGCAGATATTGAAGACCACTTGCATCCCTGAGATAAATCCCACTTGATCGTGATGTACAATCCTTTTAAGACCACTTGCATCCCTGAGATAAATCCCACTTGATCGTGATGTACAATCCTTTTAATGTATTGTTGGATGCGGTTTGCTAGTATTTTGTTGAGGATTTTTCATCAATGTTCATCAGTAAAATTGGCCTGTCGTTTTCTTTTTGTGTGGTATCTTTGTCTGGTTTTGGTATCAGGGTGATGGTGAACTCATAGAATGAGTTTGGGAGAATCCCTTCCTCTGCAATTTTTTGAAATAGTTTCAGGATAGGTGTTAGATCTTCTTTAAATGTTTGATGGAATTCACCTGTGAAGCCATCTGGTCCTAGACTTTTGTTGGTTGGAAGTTTTTTAATCACAGTTTCAATTTCAGTTCTTGTGACGGGTCCCTCCATCTTTTCTATTTCATCTTGGTTTAGTCTTGGAAGATCATGCTTTTTTAAGAATTTGTCCATTTCTTCTAGGTTTTCCATTTTATTGGCATATGGTTTGCATGTAGTAGATTCTCTCATAATCCTTTGTATTTTTGTGATTTCTGTTGTTACTTCTCCTTTTTCACTTCTAATTTTATTGATTTGAGTCCTCTCTCTTTTTTGCTTGATAAGTCTGGCTAAGGGTTTATCAGTTTTGTTGACCTTTTCAAAGAACCAGCTTTTCATTTCATTGATATTCTCTACAGTTCTTTGTTTCTATTTCATTGATTTCTGCTCTGATCATTATGATTTCTCTCCTTCAACTAACTTTAGGTCTTGTCTGTTCTACTCTCTTGAGCTGCTTTAGATGTAAAGTTAGCTTGTTTATTTGAGCTTTTTCTTGTTTCCTGAGGTGGGCTTGTACTGCTATAAACTTTCCTCTTAGAACGGCTTTTGCTGCATCGCATAGGTTCTGGAGTGTCGTATCTTCATTGTCATTTGCTTCTAGGTATTGTTTAATTTCCTCTTTGATTTCTTCAGTGATCCATTGGTTGTTTAGTAGCATGTTGTTGAGTCTCCACATGTTTGTGTTTTTTGCAGTTTTTTTCTTGCTGTTGGTTTCCAGTCATACAGCGTTGTGGTTGGAGAAGATGCTTGATATGATTTCAATTTTCTTAAATTTACTGATGCTTGACTTGTATCCCAGGATGTGATCAATCTTAGAGAATGTTCCATGTGCACTTGGGAAGAATGCGTATTCTGTTGCTTTTGGATGGAATGTCCTATAAATATGTATTAAGTCCATCTGGTTTAATGCTTCATTCAGAGCCTGTGTTTCCTTATTGATATTCTGTCTGGATGATCTGTCCATTGCTGTTAGTGGGGTGCTAAAGTCCCCCACTATGGTTGTCTTATCGTCAACTTGTCCTTTTAAGGTTGTTAGCAGTTGCCTTATGTATTGTGGTGACCCTATATTGGGTGCATAGATATTTAAAATTTTTATAACTTCTTCCTGGATTGATGCTTATCATTAGGTAGTGACCTTCTTTGTCCCATAAAATTTCTTCATTTTAAAATCTATTTGTCTGATATGAGTACTGCTACTCCAGTTTTCTTTTGATCCCCATTTACATGAAATATTTTATTCCATCCTCTCACTTTCAATTTGTTTGTTTCCCTAGAAGTGAAGTGGGTCTCTTGAAGACAGCATATATGTGGATCTTGTTTTTGTATCCATTCAGCCAGTCTATGTCTTTTGGTTGGGGCATTTAGTCCATTAACATTTAAGGTAATTATTGATATGTATGTTCTTATTGCCATTTTATTAATTGCTGTGGATTTGTTTTTGTTGCTCTTTTTTCTACCCTTCTTCTCTTGTTCTCTCCTCTTCTGGTATGATGACTATCTTTTTTTACTTTTTTTTGTCTTTTCGCCATTTCTTGGGCTGCTCCAGTGGCATATGGAGGTTCCCAGGCTAGGCATCCAATCGGAGCTGTAGGCACCGGCCTATGCCACAGCCACTGCAATGCAGGGATCTGTGCTGTGTCTGCAACCTACACCACAGCTCACAGTAATGCCAGATCCCTATCCCACTGAGCAAGACCAGGGGTCAAACCCACAACCTCATCGTTCCTAGTCAGATTCATTAACCACTGAGCAACAACAGGAACTCCTTGATGACTATCTTTAGTGTTGTATTAGAGTTGATTTTTCTTATTTGTGCATCAGCTGTATATTTTTGGTTTTCATTTATTCTGAAGATTTCATATGAGTCTATATATATATATATGAGATTGTTGTAAATTGTTGGTCTCTTAATTGCAAGTGCATCTCCAGTGTCCTGCATTTGTACCCACCTCTTCTCATGATTTCTGGTTTTCATGGCATAATTATGTGTGGATGATTTTGTAACTTTACTGTATATATACCTTTACTGGTGAGCCTTGTCATTTGTGGAATTTTTGTTTCCTGTTGCAGCCTTTTCTTTTCTGCCTAGAGAAGTTCGTTTAGTATTTGTCATAAAGCTGGATTAGTGTTGCTGAATTCTCTCAGCTTTTGCTTATCTGTGAAGGTTTTATTTATCCTTTAAATCTGAATGAGAGCCTTTCTTGGTAAAGTACTCTTGGTTGGAAGTTTTTTCCTGTCATCACGTTAAGTTATATCATGCCACTTCTGGCCTGCAGAGTTTCTGCTGAAATATCTACTGATAAGCTTATTGGGGTTCCCTTGGACGTCATTTTCATTCCCCTGGCTGCTTTCAAGATTTTCTCTTGTCTTTAATTTTGGTCAGTTTAATTAATATGTGTCTTGGTGTATTCCTCCTTGGGTTTATTTTATATGGTACTCATTGTGCTTCCTGGATTTGAGTGAGTGGTTCCTTTCCCATGTCAGGGACATTTTGGCTATTATTTCTTGGAATATTTTTTCTGTCCCCTTCTCTCTCTCTTCTCCTTCTGGCACGCCTATAATATGGATGTTGGTGAGTTTAACTTTGTCCCAGAGTTCTCTGAGACTCTCTTCATTTGTTTTCAATCTTTTTTCTCTTTCTGTTCTGCATCCATAATTTCTACTCATCTGTCCTCCACCTCACTTATTCATTCTTCTGCCTCCTCTATTCTGCTTTTGGCTGCTTCTAGTGAATTTTTTATTTCAGTTATTGTATTTTGCATATCTTCTTGTTTAAGTTTTATATCTTGTATCTCTTTGCCCAATGTTTCCTGTAAGTTATCCATCTTTGCCTCCAGTTTATTTCCAATGTCTTGCATCACCTTCAGCATCAACAGTCTAATGTCTTTTTCCTGGAGGCTAAGAATCTCCTCATCACCTAGCTGATTTTCTGGGGATTTTCCTTTCTCCCCCATCTGAGTTATAGTTCTCTGTCTTTTCATTTTTATAGGTTTTTGGTGTGGTGACATTTTTACAGATACTAGAGTTGTAGCTTCTCTTACTTCTGGTGTCTGTGCACCTTGTGGCTGAAGTTGATATGGGGGCTTGCTGTAGGCTTCCCGATGGGAGGGGCTGATGCCTGACCACTGGTAGGTGGAGCTGATTGTTATCCCTCTGGTGGGTGGGGATTAGTCTCTGGATGGGATTAGAGGTGGGGCTGTGTGCCTGGGGGGGTGTCTTTGGGCCTGTTTACTGATGGGTGGGGCTGTGATCCCACCTGAATTGTTGTTTGCCCTGGGGCTTCTCAGCACTGATGGGTGGGGCTGTATTTTCCCAAAATGGTCACCTCCATAAAAAGGCATGCTGCTGAATATTCCCAAGAGCTTTGCTTCCACTGTTCTTCCCTCACAACAAGCCACATTCACCCCTGTTTTCCCAGGATTTCTTCCAAGAACCAAAGTCAGGTTTGACCCAGATTCCTATGGTGACTTTGCTTTGCCCTGGGACCCAGTGCACATGAAAGTCTCTGTGAGCCTTTTAAAGATGGGGTCTCCATTTCCCCCAGTCCCATGGAGCTCCTGGGCACAAGCCCCACTGGCCTTCAATGCCAGATGGTCCAGGGTCTCTTTTTCCCAGTGCCAGATCCCCACAGGTGGGAGTTTGATGTGGGGCTCAGAACTCTCACTTCTGTAGGTGAGTCTCTGTGAACCAGTTAGTTCCCAGTCTGTGGGGCTTCCCACCCAGGAGGTATGTGGTTGCTTATATCACATAATCATCCCTCCTACCTCTTGATGTGTCCTCGTCTTTGTCTTCTGGAGTAGGATATCTTTTTTAAGGTTTCCAGTCCTTTTGGTTGAAGAGTCCTCAGCCTTTAGTTGTGAATTTTGTTGATTTTAGGAGAGAAGTTGAGCTCCAGTCCTTCTCTTCTGCCATGTTAATCCCATCCTTGGAAAATAATATTTTAAAATAATGTATATATATAATTTATAGTGTATATATATACATATATTTATATGAGTGAATCACTTTGCTGTAAATTGGAAATTAGCAAAATATTGTAAATCAATTATACTATCAAAGTTCACTATTACATTTAAGAAATTGTAGATGAATACATAGAAGAAAATCTACATATCCTTGGGCTTGGTGAATTTTAATACAAAACTCCAAAATCCTATTCACAAAAGAAATAAAACTTTGAACACAGAGTTCAAAAAATTTTAAAGTTTAAATTCTATGAAAGATTTTATTCAGAAAACCAAGATAATTGACAAACAAAAATATTGGCAAAATACATATCTGATAAAAGATTTGTACTCAAATTACACTAAGAACCCTAGAACAAATCACATTAAAAATGGGCAAAGAGGAGTTCCCATCATGGTGCAGCAGAAATGAGTCTGACTAGGCACCATGAGGTTGCAGGTTTGATCCCTGGCCATGCTCAGTGGTTTAAGGATCCACTGTTGCTATGAGCTGTGGTGTAGGTCACAGACACAGCTTGGATCTGGCATTGCTGTGGCTCTGGCATAGCCCAGCAGTAATAACTCCGATTAGACCCCTAGCCTGGGAATGTCCATATGCTGTAGGTGCAGCCCTAAAAAGACCAAAAAAAAAAAGAAAGACATCTGTTAGCATAGGATTATTTCGAGCTGATTTTTCTGTTTTTACAAATGAAGACACATGAGAATCTCTGAAAACTAAGTCAAGATTACCCTTTTTTGAAGGAAAGTTACATTTATTAGGGCAATCTCCATTTGAACGGTTGCCTCCCTGTTCCTACCAGAAATGGAAGGATGAGTATTCTCTTGTCAATGGAGAATGCTAACACTTAAATCTACACAACTATAACCCTCCATTCTTGTCTTTATAGGAAGACAGTATTTAAGGTGATGGCTTTGGGCATTACTCAGTTTTTGTGAATATCTATCTCCCTTGTAGATGGGAGATACACATGATATTAAACTTCTGATTATTTTTCTTCAGTTCATCTGCCTTTCATTTTCATTATAGGGAGGATCCCAATGAACAACAAAGAAGTATAGAAGGAAAATTATTTCCCCCCATACAAATGCAGTGGAATAGAATTCAGAAATAGAAAGGAAAGGAACAAACCATCAACCAATGTAAAAACATAGATGAATCTTACATGTATATTGCTAACTGAAAGAATCCAATTTGAAGGGCTACACACTGGATGACCCCATTTATGACATTCTGAAACAAGTAAAACCAAGATGGTAAAGAGGTGCTGGATTGGGGATTGAAATATTCCATATGATAATTCTGGTAATGAATAGTTGCACTAAACATTTGTCTAAACCCAAAAATTTTTATAGCCCAACAAATAAACCATAATATATTCAAATTTAGTTATTTTGGATATGGGAATGCCACAGGATGCATTCCAAATTTTAAGAAAAATGGGTTTTAAAATATGTGGGAAAAAACACACTGTTGGTGGGACAAAAGGTGCTGAATTCAGTAACTTTGGAAATAAATAGAATATGTAGTCTAAAGGTAAAATATTCCATACCAAAATAGTGAACTCTATTTTATAAATTCTTTCCTTGAGGGTATGAGCTAAGAATGCTGAAACCATGATATCTGTAATGTGAAATAGAGCAAGCAATGAATTCAAAAAAATGACAGATGGCTCAAGGCAGGTTTCTCACCACTGGAATAGGAAGTTATAGATAAGCAAAGGGATAAGGTTACAATTTCCATAAGATATGGATCAGGTTGGTGACATCTGTATAAACTCATCTTTAGCTTAACATGGTTACAGACGGTTCCTCATAGAAATCTGTGTAATTAGGGTGTATAGCATAGGTTGGAATAACTATATATTTCAGTGTATTGTCAGTTGCATACATTTAGCTTCCAAATATAAGTTTTTAAAACCATCTTCTAACAAAAGGAATCAGGGCTGTTTGAAGAAATGGCTGCTACTAGGACTCAGAGAGTAAATATATGAGCTAGGATAATCTTCAAGTATCAGAAGGTAAAGAAGTACCAAGGGAACAAAAGTTTAAAAAAAAAAAAAAACCAAGATGTTTTTATTTGACATCATTGAGACAATGGAAAAAGCACTCAAAAGCCAAAGCAAGGATGAACTATTCGCCAAAATACTGTACTGCTGAGTTAGAACCACAAGTATAAAATAACTATTCAGGTGTCCACAACAGTAAAATAAATGATTACAGTTTTTATAAATCAGTTTGAATAGAAACATTTTATGCAAAAGAATTCCATATAATTGATGTAGACACTCAGCCATCCATCAAGGAGATGGAGCTAACTCCTCTGTCCATAAGTTCTGGTTCCCAAAGTGATTTTCTCTTAAATAAGACAAGCAATATGGACATAGGATAAATAACATACAGACAAACAGGACCTGAGCCACATGGCTAAAGGTAACATGAACATAAGCTGGCTTGAGAGCCTAGTCCCTTGACACAAAATGATGAGATGCACTTGACCTCTGTGGTCTACTTCCACAAAACTCATTAACCCAGTCTAATCATGAGAAAAACATCAAGTAAATCCTAATGTGCAATGGTTTACAAAATACTTGACCAGTCCTCCTCAACTGTGTTGAGGTCATAGAAACAAGGAGAGTATGAGAAAGTGTCAAAGCCCAGAAGAGCCTAAACAGATGTGAAGACTACATGCCATGCAGTGCCCTGAATAGGAGGTGGAACAGAAAAAGGTGGAATGGAGGGAACCAGAATAAAACCAGAATAAAATAACTAAACCTCAGTTACTAAAAGGGTATCAATATGTGATTATTAATTGTGACAATTCCATAGGGAGCTAAGAGAGGGAAAATTAAAAGTCAAATGAGAAAACCTATTCATTAAACTATTTATTATCTGCAAATGTGTGGACCAAAATTAGATGATCTATAATTCCCAGAGGAAATATGTGATTTTGTAATAAAAATACACTAATAAATGACCCTAAAACAAGGAAAACACAAACAGACCGATTAGCCACCCAGTGACCTCTTGCCTCCACCACTTCTCCTATCACTATTCTGAGATTCTCCCTCTCTTGGACATGGAAGGAACAGGAACAGAGATGTCCAGCAGCTCCCCTAAGATCTGACACTACCCAGTGTCTTCATCTCTGACCACCATGACTCCCTGAATGAAGACACCCTACCAGGGGGAGTCTCGCGTGTCACAAATCTGGTGTGTCAGCTAGGATTTTTTTTTTATTCCAAGGACCTGGACACACTTAATGATGTAAAATAAATAATAAGTTTCTTAATGATAGAAATAAAATAATACTTTCAAGAGGCAGTGATAGGAGTGGTTCTGGGTCTGGTGGTACAGGGGCTCACACTCATAGTGTGACCTGGACACTTTGTCCTACTAAGTAACTTTGTGGTGGCCCCATTCACAGGCACAGTCTCTCTCTCACTGCATCAGGGGTCTCCAAGCAACTCCAGACTGAATCTACTTGTGTCCATTCTACTGGAAGGATGTCTCCTTTAGGCTCCATGGCTAGTCACTGCTTTTAAATACTTTTGCTGTGTCTTGGCTCTTATTCTCATCCTTGAACCCAGGAGAACACCAAAAGAATGGAACATGGGATTGGCTGGCCAGATCATGTGTCCATCCTCAAGGTGGGTGGACCTTGGGATCAGTCCTCTGCAAATGTGTGGACCAGAATTAGATGAGCTATAATTCCCAAAAATCGTGATACCAAGAATAGGTTCTGGGTTGGGGAAAGCAGCATATTCCACATCACTGACAGCTAATTGAATAGCTGTGTATCTGAAGCCAAGGGGAAAGGGTTTCACTTAGGGTTGCGGGCTGTGGCCACCCATCCATTGCTCTTGCTGTCCTTCCCAGATGGCAAGAAGCTCTTCCACTTTATGAAAAAGCAACTTTGTGACTGGGGGTAAACTCAGGGCTCCTGCCTTGGGCATCAGGTCCTCTCATCTCAGATATTGGCCAAGAAGAGTCTGTGTGCCCTCACAAGTCACACATACCTCATTCCTGTCCCTGGAAAGTGGGATCCCAGGAGTCACACCTGGCCACATTAATTAGTCACCCATGAAAAACAAAATTCCTCATTTGCCACTCTCCACTCTACTTTACAAAGAGCAGAGACCAAGTGCTAGTGTGGTAAAGAAATTCTTACACAATGAAGCAGTGAGAGTTTCAAGGATTATTCTATACCATGATACCACAGTTGGTGGCTTTTGAGAAACCACAGTGTATGGGCCAGGGATGCACATATCCCCAGGCCAGGCCTCACTGTGAAACTGCCTGTTAGGAGACCCAGATGCTTCCATACCTTTGATTCAATGAAAATGAATGCCAATCTTTTTTTTATTTTTTATAACCACACCCATGGCGTATGGAAGTTCCCAGACTAGGGGTCTAATTGGAGCTGCAGATGCAGGCCTAGTATACAACCATAGCAACAATACTGGATCCAAGCCTCATCTACAACCTACACTGCATCTTGTGGCAATGCCAGATCCTTGACCCAGTGAGTGAGGCCAAGGATTGAACCTGCATCTTCACAGACACTATGTTGGGTTCTTAACCTGCCAAGCCACAATGGGAACTTGGAATGCCAATCTCTGTTACAATCAGAAGGTCAAAGGATTGCAGGGCCACAGTCTGCATATGGTTGTCATGACCAGGGAATTGTGGGTTCAACATGTGGAGGGTTATTACCTCTCTTGGCAGGCTAAGAGGATATGAGGGAGTAGGCATTTGCTCAATGACGAGGACATTTGGACTTGAAACATCCCAAGAAAATGTGTAGGCTGCCCAGATAGCTGTTCCTTATCTAGTAGCACAATCAGCTCAGTAATTGGCTATGGAGGTTTGAGGGACCAAGGCTGATCTGAGCTGGAGGACATGGATGCCTGCCTGGATGTTCAGACACCAAGGGTTGTTCTGAGGCCTGTTTCTACACCCATGTGGATGGGGAAAAAAAGGATCCATCCAGTCCCAGGAGGGCTCCACCAGCCCTCAAAAAGGCAGCAACTAGAGTCTGGAAGCTCAATGACCCAGTCCATATGAATCCACGCATGTCCACTAGCACTCTGAATGTCAGGGCCATGTTGGACCTGGGATTGCCCAGACAGAATTGAGCCAGCATCACCCCTCCAGGTGGGAGGGAAAGGAAACCCTGTGTGATCTCTGAGGCCCTAAGAACATTTGTCTAAGGTTGAGTTCAATTTGAAACAGTGAGTGACTAGGCAGACATTTCATTCATCTTCTATTAGAGACCAGGATGGGAGGAAAAAAGCCAGAAAAAGAATGGCCCAACTCAACCTTGAGCCTAATCCTGACACTGATCCTAATCCTAAACTCTGACACTGACCCTAAACCCTGACCTAACATTAGCCCTAGCCATTACCCTAACCCTGTACCTTACCTAACCCATACTCATACCCATACCCTAATTCTAACCCTAACACTCTGAGACCCAAACCATAAAACTTAACCAGTAAACAAAATCATAATCCTAACCAAAATCACAATCATAAACCATAAAATGTATTTATTAAGATATGCATAAATAAGGCATCACTGTAAACCACAGCTATAAAACTTGAACCATAATGGCAATCATAAACCATAACTCAGCCCCAGCACCACACAAGTCCCAGCCCTAATGCTAACCCCTCAAACCAGTAAACCAAGCCAAATCTAATAAAAATCACACAAATATATCACTAAAAAAGACAACTATAGGATTTCCCATTGTGCTTCAGCCATAACAAACCCTACTAGTATCCATGAGGATGCAGGTTTGATCCCTGGCCTCACTCAGTGGGTTAAGGATCTGGCGTTGTAGTGAGCTATAGCGTAGGTCACAGATGCAGCTCAGATCTGGCATTGCTGTGGCCTTTACATAGACCAGCAGCTGCACTCTGATTTGACCCCTAGCCTGGGTATTTCCATATGCTTCATGTGTTGCCCTAAAATAATATAATAGCAACTTTAAAAAAAAAGACAACTACATTAGCATACCTTTCAAATAGGAACATAAGAATCCTCCACAAAATAAGAGCAACAGGAAACCAACAGAATATTAAATGTATAATGTCATAAGCAATTGTATCTACAACAGAAATTTCAAGTTGTTCAACATACTAAAACTAAAAAATATTGAACCACAATAAAGATGTGAAGTAAAAGCCCATGATCATATCAATTATTGCAAAAAAAGCTATAATCAAAATCCAGTGCTATTTCATGTTACAAACACTGAAGAAAGTAAGAAAGATTGTTCAATATAGAAAAAGTAGTATACGAAGCCACAGCAAATTTCATGCTCAATGTTAAAGAGTAAAAGATTTGCTCCTGAAATCAGAAACAGGGCCAGGAAGCTGGGCTTCGCCACTGTTACTCAATAGTGAAATAGAAGATCTGCCCAGAGTCTTGAGGAAGGAAATAAAATGTATCCATGTGTGAATGGAAAAAAATTTAAATTGTGTCTATTCACAAAACACAGATTATATCATCTTATACATAAAATTTTCTATATCAACAAAAAAATATCTGACAGTAAACTAATTCAGCAAATAGGAAGAAATATCAATTTCATAAAAATTTATCTTATATGTATACACTAGCAATAAATAATCTGAAAAGAATATATGAAAACAATTCTATTTTAAATAATGTCAATGTTAGTATTTAAGATATATTGAATCAGGAGACAAGACTTATTTTATGTTTATAAAGTTCTCTATATTTTCAAAATTAATGGGAAGTAAATTAGTTTTGAAATGCCATGTCAATACCATGCCAGAAAAGCAGGAAAAACATCAAACTTCTATATGGAAGCCAAGCCTTACCAGATTTAGTTGACCCAAAGTCCACATGTAATTTAGAGGCACTGTAAGAAATTATATTGGGAGACACTTTCTTCCCCATTGTGAATTACTTATATGTGGCAGAAGCAGTGGATTTTTGAAGTTCAATTTTCCACATCATTCCACCAAATAACTATTAGAACTAATACATGAATTCAGTAAAGTTAAAAATCAATACTACAAATCAATCCATTTCTAAATACTAATAATGGACCATCAGAAAGAGAAAAAAAGCAATCCAACTTACAAGTGCATCAAAAAGAACAAAATACTAAGGAATAAATTTAACCAAGGACTTAAACTTGGAAAACTTTTAGATATTGATGAAGAAATTGAAGAAGACAAATAAATGGAAAGATATCCTGTTCTCATGGAAAGGAAAAATTGATATTATTAAAATGTCCATTCTATCCAGAGCAATGAACATGGTGAATGCCATGCCTTCCAAAATCCAAATGGTATTTTTCACAGAAATAGAGAAAATCCTCCTAATGTTTGTCTGGAAACACAAAGGACCCCAAATGGCCAAAGTGGCCCTGGGAAAAGAGAACAGGCTAGAAGCATCTCCCTTCCTGACTTCACACTATATTTCAAAGCTACAGTCACCAAAACAGAGTGGAATTGGCACAAAAACAGGTACCTAGACCAGAGGAATAGGAAACAGATCCCATAATTAAACCCTTACTGATGAGGTCAATCAATTTATGATAAAGGGCCAAGGGAACACCAAGGGAAAGGGGATCCCTACAATAAACAATCTGGGAAAACTGGGCATCACACACAAAATTGACTAAATCCCAGTTTTCCACATCAAGCCTTTCCTCCTCTGATGACAAACACCCCTCAGCAGCCGGTTGCACACAGGAAGCTTCTCTCCACTTCTCCTCAACTTTTCCTCCTGGCATTCCTCCTGGGTGTCATCAGGACACCCAGTTCCCAGCTCCCATCAACATGAACACAATTCTGTGTTGTCCTAAAGCAGAAACCCTGATGAGTCCCAAGAAACCTGAGCTCTATCAACAGAGATGCTGACCATGACGTCCCAGCTGAAGCTCTAGTGGGGCCTGAGGAGACACAGCTCCTCTCAACTGTGCACAGAGCTGAAGCTGTGGTAGAAGGCACAAGTGCTGCAGGTCAGAGAGGCAGCTGCCCCCCCTCCCAACCTGTGATAGGAAATGCAGCTATGCCTACCTCATGGCTCACTTGACACAGTGCTCTCTGCTGACAGAACTTCTGGACTATTAAACTATGGATAGTCAACCTGAAAGGGAGACAACATCCCATAACTTCTCCAAATTAGTTAAGGAACAATTCATCAGAAATTGTATGCAATGAAATGAATATAGACACAAAGTTTACAACTTACACTGAATTCACTCAAAATTATTCATATACAAGTTTTAAATGCAAAAGTATTCAAATTTATAGAAGAAAACATAGCAGAAAATTGATTTGAGCTGGGATTTGGTCATGTAGGTCATGAGCTCTGAGTTTTAACACACACACACACACAAATCAGTCCACAAAGGAAAAAAAAAACACCATGGACTTTGTAAAATTAATGATTTCTACTTTGTGAAAAGCCTTATTCAGAAAATCAAAAGACAAGTCACAAACTGAGAGAAAAATATTTGTAAACACACATCTAACAAAGGATTTGTCTCAAAATATACAAGGAACTCTAACACAAACAACCCCATTAAAAATAGGGAATGCTCTAGTAAATACCTGGCCAAAGAAAGTACACAGGTAGTACACAAACTATGCCCAAGATGTGGTGGAGGACACAGAGAAACAGTGATCCAGCTCAAGTGCTTGATCAGTGTGTGACCTTGTACTAGTCCTTTCCTTCCTGGAATCTTAGAAAGATGGAGAGGATAAAGGAGAAGACAGCAAGTTATGCTCAATTCAAACCTAACTCTAACCCTGACCTCTCTCATTGCTTTAATTTGACATGGTCTAGGAGGTCCTAGCCATAGTAATTAGATGAGAAAAAGAAATAAAAGGAGTCCAATGGTAGAGAATAAAGTAAAACTGTCACTATAGATGACATGATACTCTATATAGAAAATTCTGAATATGCCACCCAAAAACTGACAGGGCTCATTGCAAAATTCAGCTAAACTGCAGGATAAAAGATTAACTTATAGGAATTGGTTGCATTTCTATACACTCACAACAAGCTATCAGAATGAGAAATTAAGAAAACAACCCCACTGACAATTATATCAAAAAACAAAATGCCTGGGAATACATCTAACTCAGGAGGTCAAAGACTTGTACCCAGAAAACTAGAAGACGTCAGTGAAAGAAACTGAAGATAACACAAATGGAAAAATAAGCCATTTTCATGGATTTAAAAAATTTGTATGGTAGTTGATTCCACATCCCAGGGCAACCTAGAGACTTGATGCCACCCCTACAAAAATAACATTGGGATTATTTGGAGAACTAAAACAAAGAATTCTAAAATATGTATGGGAAAACTAAAAAACCTGAAGAGTCAGAATCTTAAGAAATAAGCGCAAACCTGGACATAACACACTCCCTTATTTCAAACTATTCTACAAATCTAGAATCTTCAAAACAGTTTTTATTGGCACAAAAGAAATGCACATAGCTCCATGAACAAAACTGAGAACCCAGAAATAACCCCATGCTTATATGGCCAATTCATCTATGACAAAGGAGGTGAGAATATACAATGGCAAAAAGCCTTTTTGATAAATGGTGTTGGGAAAACTGGACAGCTACATGCACAAGAATAAAACTGGAATCTTTTCTCATACCATACACAAAATAACCTCAAAATGAATCAAATACTGCTATATAAGACCTAAAGCCATAAAACTCCTAGAAGAAAACATAGGCAGTATGCTCTTCAGCATCAGTCTTAGCAATATATTTTGGTCTGTCTCTTCAAGCAAGGGAAACAAAAGCAAAACAGGCCAATGGGTCTTCATCTAACTGAAAAGATTTTCGATAGGAAAGGAAACCATCCACAAAGTGAAAAGGCAGCCTACTGAATGTGAGAAAATATTTGCAAACCCTGTATCTGGTAAGGGGTTCCTATACAAAACAGACCACATGATTCAACCTCCAAAAAAAAAATGAAAACAAAAACAAACAAAAAAACTAACTAAATTACTGGCAGAAGACCAAACATGTTTCCAAAGAATATATACAGATGGCCAAGAGATACATGAAAATATGATCAATATCAATTGTCATTGCATCCAAACCACAATGAGATCTCACATCTGAAAATGAGACCTCACATCTGAAGGAATTGCTATCATCTAAAAGACAACAAATAACAAGTACTGGCAAGGATGGCGAAGGCATCCTCATGTCTTTTGTTGGGAATGTTCATTCATACAGCCACTCTGGAAAACAGTACAGAAGTTCCTCAAAAAATTAAAAATAGAACTACCATATGATACAGGAATTAAATGTGGGGGTATCTTTCTGAAGGAAACAAAACCAGGAATTCAAAAAGATACATGTGCCCCTATGTTCATGGAAGATTTATTAATAGCCAAGATATGGAAGCCACCATGGTGCCCATTCATAGATGAACAGATAAAGAAGATCATACACACACAACACAATATGACTCAGCCATAAAAGAAAATGCTATCATCTTGTGACAAATGAATGTACCTAGAGGTTATCATGCTGAAACATGTCAGACCACAGAGAGAGGAATACCTTTTGATGTCACTTCTATGTAGAATCTACAAAACAATACAAACAAATACAACAAAGCAGAAATGGACTCATAGATCCCAAGAACAAGCTCACGGTTACTGGAGGAAAGGGGGAGGGGAAGATGGGTGCAATAGGTGAGAAATGCTGAGTGGTGCTAAATTCCAATTATAAAACGAACATCATGGAGGTGTAATAGACTGCATAGGGAATAGAGTCCACAATACTTGTATGGTGATGAATGGTAACTATAATTATCTTGGTAATCATTTTGTAATGTATAAAAATATCAAATTACTATGTTGTATACCGGAAAACTAGTATAATACTGCCCATCAATACATCAATTTTTAAAAGAAGAAAAAATACTATCTTAAAGAAGAGTACAGTAGGATAAAAAGTGATGTCAAATGAAACTTTGAAAGGGTATGTGTTGAAAGGACAAGGGTCTGCTGAAGTGTGACTTTCATGGGGCCCAGACAAATTGAGGACTCAAGGAGAAGCCATGGGATACCACAGGAATATCTGTTTAAACAGGCTTTGTTATTTTTTCAAAGAAGTTTTGAGTTCACAGCAAAATTAGGCAGAGTAGAGAGAGGTCCCACATGCCCCCTGCTGTACATTTGCTGCTCCCCCCACCCCACACCCCTACCAGCAGCTCAGAGCCTCCCATTCGCCAACTATCTGATTGATGTTCTGTGAGCTGATCACCATCAATGAATCCACATGGACACACCATGATCACCAGAGTCCAGAATTTACACTGGACTCCTGGTGGTATACATTCCATGTGTTTTGATAAATACGTCTCCATGAATGTTAACATATGGAATAGATCCACTGCTTTAAAAATGCTCTGTGATAGATCTGTTTATCACCCCAACCCTCAACCCCTCTACAAACCCAACAACCCACTGATTTTTTCACCCTTCCCATGGTTTCTCAAATGTCATATGTAGTTGGTACTCTAAGGTATACCACCTTTCCAGATCGACATCTTCAGATATGCATTTGTTTTGCCACCTATCTCCCCATGGCTCCATCTCTCTCTCATGTCTTTTCAGTGCTGAAGAACATTCTTCTACATGGCTGGAGCCCAGTCTATGTGTACATTCACCTCCTGAAGGACAGCTTGGTTGCTTCCAAGTTCTGGCACTTATAAATAAAGCTGCCATAAACATCCAAGTACATATTTCTGTGTGGATGTAAGCACACAAATTGATTCACTGGGGTCCACTTATCCCAAGGGACTTGAGGGATGGATCATATGGTAAGAATGTGTTTCATTTTGAAAGACACAGCCCATGTTTACAGAGTTTCTAAAGATTATTGCTGCGAGTATGTTGGCATACTGAGGAATCAAGCCAAGGAAGGAGGTAGAATTCTAAGATGTCAGGAAGAAAGATGTCATCAAGACAAAATCATTCCTCCTCCTATTAGAGTTGACAGCCAGTCCTGAAATTAAATTGACATGAAGCAGATTCACAGGAAAGAAGCATACATATTTATTTCTCATGAGTTTTACATGACCCAGCATGCCTTCCTAAGGAAATGAAGAAAGAACCAGAAAAGTGGCAAAAACCTAAATCCTTTTCTGTTGGATTGAACAAAGAGAGAGGTGATTGGGAGGGTATATAGGGAGGCTAAGGAGGATTAGAATTATGTTGAAAAAGGTCTATTTGTACAGAACTCTCTCATTCTCAGCATTCTTCCCTTGCAATATCATTGTCATTCACTTTCCAGCAGAGACAGAACATTTTTATGGGGGTGAGGGAGGTGGGGAGATGGTAGGTTATCTCCAGCTTCCAGGAGGAAAAAGGGGAAGGCTCAGTATACCGTTCTAGTACCTGCTCTACTGGCAGGGTGGTGGGGGTGGGGGAGGTTGTTGGTTTGTTGGTTAGCTAAGTTATTTACCTACAGTTTGACTTGATAGGAGAAGAGATACTTTTTTCTGACACAATGGGGCTGGGCAGGCAGGAAGGGATAAGATACGTGTGGGCCCATGCCTTTTCTTTCCTTATGTGTTAGGAAGATGATCCTTCTCTTATCACATAGGATCTAATTTCTCCATGAACAATCTGGTAAGATATCAGCTGAAAAGTGGAAGAGCAAAGGTTAGAAGAATATGGAGAAGATGTGATAAATGCTGGGGTCACCTCAGCAAGTTTTGCAGGAGCTTATGTGCTTCCCTGGTCTCTGGACCACCATGTTTAGAGCCAATTTAGTGTATAGGTCATATTTAATATACAGTGATACCATAGGGCTATTTTTGGGTATTATCTACAGCTCACTTGAGTGGAACCATGGAGCCAACATAAGTTGGGGCTCACCCAGGGATGGTATTATGCCAAAGAAAGGGAGACAGCAGGAAGTCACTGAGCTTAAGGTATTTCTATGACAGTGACTCTCTGAAATTGGTGAGGTAAAAGGAGACCTGTAGATATATCTCTCTCTTCCCAGTTGGATATCTGAGGAGACATAAGTTTGTGTCTGATCTAAGAGCAAAAGGCCAAGTGGGTATAAGAAGCCATGATAAGATAATGGGCGGGCAGGGCCCTGATACCTCCAGACCAGGCCAGCTGCTGGTCATTTTCATTGCAGAGCCCCACAATAGAGATCGGTGAGGACCTGGTCATTGGGGACACCCAACAATCTCCCTGAGGAGCTAGTGCACCACACTGCCAATGAAGGCCAGCACAGGCTCCCAGTGAGTGTGGCCATGGAAGGTTCTTCAGAACCAGGGCCAGAGATGAATGGGGAAGCCTCCTACCCAGATACCAACCAGGCCACTCCAGGGTCCTATTTCAGTCTCAGATACAGCTCAATACATCTGGCTCTGACATGGAGCATCATTCAACATCCCCCTGAGTCAGCTGGAGGACCTGGAGCTCACCGAGGCAGAGCTTGAAGATAAAGAGGCAAAGGTGGGTGCATGGAAGGGGTGAGTGCTAAGTCATATAGGGAGGAGTCCCCAGAGGTTAGTGTTGGGCCTGGAGCAGAGACTGGCCCCAGACCACCCATCTGCTGGACTACAGCCTGAGAAGTTCCTAAGCTGGGACTTCACTGGAAGACTCTGGGAAGAATTCTGTGCTTGGAAAACCACAGGGAAAGGCAGGCATGTGGGTAACCTTTTCTTCTCTCACAGCTTGTGCAGGAGATCTAGAGCCAGGTCAAATTTCACCACCCTTGCTTGGAGAACCTGCACCAGCTCTCACAGGAGACCCAGTGAAATTTCATAAATCACCAACCCCATGGCTCTGCAGCCACCACTGCAGCCACCATTGCTGTCAGTTCCTAATTTACACAATCAACCTGCTCCCCAACCCCAAATTTAGTTTCCTTCCCCTGTTTTTGTGTTTCAGTGGGGTTTTTTAAATTTAATTTCTCTCCTCAACATTATTTAAGGCATCCCATACTTTATGTTTTAAGTGTAAAATAATAAAACGTAATCTTTTCTGCTTTAAATTGTGCAATTCAGAAGCATTAAGTACATTCCCAACACTGTGAAACCATCACTACTGCCTAGTTTCAGACAATTTCACTTCCTCAAAAAAAAGCCAGTATTCAAAGAACTTACTCCCAGAGTTCCCACCATGGCACAGCAGAAACAAATCCAAATAGGAACCATGAGTTGTGGGTTTGATCCCTGGCCTCACTCAATGGGTTAAGGATCTCGCATTGCCATGAGTTGGGGTGTAGGTCACAGACATGGCTCAATCTGGCATTGCTGTGGCTCTGGCATAGGCCAGCAGCAACAACTCCAATTAGACCCCAGGAACCTCCATATGCTGACAAAAAAAGTACTTACTCCTCATTCTTCCCTCTTCCAGCCACTCACAACCTCCATCCTCTTTCTTTCTGTTTATTCACCTATTCTGTATGTCCCCTATAAAATAAACTATACAAAATTTGGCTTTTCATGTCTGCTCACATATTTCAAGAGGGGACTGGTGAATTTTTATTTTTGTTTTTATTTGAAAAAGTATTTTTGAAGAGACTATCTTTTTCCAATTTTATGCTCTTTCTGGGTTCTCTATTCTATTCCATTGGTCTGTATGTCTCTTTTTGTACCAGTGACATACTTCTTGATTACTGTAACTTTGTAATATTGTCTGAAGTCTGGGAGACCTATACCTCCTGCTTGTTTGTCATTCTTTCCCTCAAGATTGCTGTGGCAATTCTGGGTCTTTTATGGCTCAATATAAATTTTTGGATTTTGTGTTCTAGTTCTGTGAAAAATGTCATAGGGAAAATGTGATAGTGATTGCATTAAATCTGGAGGTTTCTTTGGGTAGTATGGCCATTTTTTTTAATGATATTAATTGTTCCAATCCAGGAGCTTGGAAAATCTTTCAATTTCTTTGAATCCTCTTTAATTTCCTTGATTAATGTTTTATCATTCTCAGCATATGTCTTTCACCTCCTTGGTCATGTTTATTCCTAGGTATTTAATTTTGGGGGTGTTATTTTAAAAGATATTGTATTTTTATATTCTTTTTCAAATATTTCATTGTTATTATACAGAAATGCAACCAATTCCTGAATGTTACTCTTGTATCCTGCTACTTTGCTGAATTCATTGATCAGTTCCAGTACTTTTTGTGTGGAGTCCTTAGGGTTTTCTATATATATAGTATCATGTCATCTGCATAGAGTAGCAACTTTGCCTCTTCCCTTCCAATTCGTATACATTTTATTTCTTTTGTTGGTCTGATTTCTGTGGCTAGGACTTCCAATTCTATGTTGAATAAAACTGGTGAGAATGGGCATCCTTGTTCTGGATTTTAGCAGGAAGGCTTTCAACTTTTCTCCATTGAGTTTTATATTGGCTGTATGTTTGTCATAAATGGCTTTATTATGTTTAGGTATGTTGCCTCTATACCCATTTTCGTAGGAGTTTTTATCAAATGGATGTTGAATTTTGTCAAATGCATTTTATGCATCTATTGAGATGATCTTGTGGTTTTTTACTTTTCTTTTGTTAATATGGCATATGATATTGGCTGATTTGCTTATGTTGAACCATCCTTGGGAACTTGGGATGAATCCCACTTGGTCGTGGTGTATGATCTTTTTTACATGTTCGTTGGATTTGGTTGGCTAAAGTTTTGTTGAGAATTTTTTCATCTATATCATCAAAGATATTGGCCTCTAATTTTCTTTTTTGCTGGTATCTTCAGTCTCTTCAGCAATTGTTGCTGGGAAACTGGAGAGCTGCATGTAAATCAATGAAACTACAACCCATCCTCACACCATGCACAAAAATAAACTCAAAATGGCTTAAAGACTTAAACATAAGACAAGACACCATAAAACTCCTAGAAGAGAACATAGGCAAAACATTCTCTGACATTTACCACACAAATGTTTTCTTAGGTCAGTCTTCCAAGTCAACAGAAATAAAAACCAGTGGGACTTAATCAAACTTATAAGCTTTTGCACAGCAAAGGAAACCATCAAAAAACCAAAAGACAACCTATGGAATGACAGAAAATAGTTGCAAATGATTCAACCAATGAGAGCTTAATCTCCAAAATATACAAACAACTCATACAACTCAACACCAAAAAACAAAACGAAACAAAAAAAAACGCAATTGAAAAATGGACATAAGACCTAAATAGACATTTCTCCAAGAAAGACATACAGATGGCAAACAGGCACACGACAAAATGCTCAACATCACTAATTATCAGAGAAATGCAAATCAAAACTACAATGAGGTATCACTTCATGCCAGTCAGAATGGCCATCATTAGTAAGCCCACAAATAACAAATCTGGAGAGGGTGTGGAGAAAAGGGAACTCTCCTACCACAGTTAGTGGGAATATAAATTGGTACAATCACTGTGGAAAACAGTATGTAAGTTCCTCAGAAAATTAAATATAGTGCTACCATATGATCCAGCAATCCAATTCCTGGGCATATATCCAGACAAAACTTTCATTGAAAGAGACACATGCAGCGCTATGTTCATTGCACCATTGTTCACAATAGCCAAGACATGGAAATAACCTAAATGTCCAATGACAGATGAATGGATTAAGAAGATGTGGTACATATGCATACTGGAACACTACTCATCCATACAAAGAACAAAATAATGCCATTTGCAGCAACATGGATGGAACTAGAGATTCTCATACTAAGTCAGAAAAAGAAAGACAAATACCATATGATATCACTTATATCTGGAATCTAATATATGGCACAAATGAAGCTATCCACAGAAAAGAAATGAACTCATGGACATGAAGAACTGGCTTATGGGCTGCCAAGGGGGAGGAAGAGGGAGTGGGATGGAGTGGGAGTTTGGGGTTCATAGATGCAAGCTCTTGCATTTGGAGTGGATAAGCAATGATGTCCTGTTGTATAGCACATGGAACTATATCTAATCACTTGTGATGGAACATGATGGAGGATAATGTGAGAAAAAAATATATATATATACACACACACACATATATATGCATGTATGTATGTATACCTGGGTCACTTTACTGTATAGCAGAAATTGAAAGAACATTATAAATCAGCTATAATAAGAATTTTAAAAAAATAAAGAGCATTTTTGTTATTTGAAAGAAGAATCCAGAGGGATTAACAATGAAATGTACAAAATTAAGCCCTTTCAGTAAATATGTGCATAATATTAGGGTAGACACTGCTGTTCTAAGTGTCACATCAAGAGTCAGATGACAGAAGGGAAATGCTTAGCTCTTCATGCGGCAAAAACAAACAAACCAAGAAAGACAGCTGGAAAGATAAACCACTAACTGAAAAACCATTCCCATAACCCAAGGCCAGAGAAAGGGTTAACATGTCTGTTGTCCAAAAATTTCTCAAAAATCAATGTTCTGAAAGGAAACAGAGCAAATACATGCTATTCCAACAAGAAGCAATGCATATGACCCATGTATGTTAGACATGCTGGACCTCTCAGATGAGGACACATGCAAATGTAAACACTATGGAGAAAGCATTGGTCACTGCCACACTGGCAGTTTTCTGGGCTGGTAACCAGTAGCCCAGGTGAAAATGTGAGGAAGAAGAAGCCCTATCAGATGCCATAAGGGTGAACAGACACTCTTTGGAAGAAAAGTGTGAAAAGCCCATCAAAGTCCCACAGGTGCATCCCTTTATTAGTAGTGCTGATCCTTGGAGTTGATTCCATTAAAATTCTTGCACAATTTTTCAAAGATGTCTTATCAAGAGTATTTGCCACAGCACTAGTTGAAAGAGTAGGGAATTAATAATAACATTAATGTTCATGGAGAGGGGATGGGACCCATCAGTTCTAGTCCACATGGATGAATAAATGCTGTGCAGCTGGGACAGTGAGTGATGGGAAGACATTAGGGTTCTCTATGTGGGACACATGTGGGCCAATTGTCTGCACCTAGGATCCCATCCGTAAGACCACATAGATGTGAAATCAATATAGATTTAAATGAATCTGCTTGGATGAGAGACAGAAATATAAAGAGATAGAAGGAGACAGAGCCTGAGACATATGCACCAAGCAAAACATTCATGACAGTCAACTCTGTGGGTGGGATTTGCAAAACCTCTTCTCCTTTAGGTGATATTTCAATTTTATGATGTGTGTATTACTTTAATAATTCTAAAAAGATTAAAGTCATACAGAAAGTATAATCCAGTCATCACTCATCACTTAATAATAATTTAAGTACATTATTTTGTTTTTATTTGTAAAAGGCTTTTTCAGGAACAGTAGACATTTATGATAGAAAAGTAATGAATTCTAAAGGAATTAAGAATCAAGTAAAAAACAAAACTTTCTGATTACTCAGTTCCAGGCCAGCTAGTTGGCAGGAAATGGCAGGCTTGGGGCAAGTTTTTCTAGTAGGTTGTGTATGTTCTGAATCAGCATCCAATAGAGGTGAGGAAGAAGTTGTATATGACTTGTACATTGAGAAGAACAACAGCTTATTGAAAGAAATTAAGACCTAATTTCATGGAAACTGATCTCATATTCAGGGATCAGAAGGCTTAATGCTCTTAAGATAGCAATATTCCACAAATAGATCTAAAGATACAATCCAAAATTCCAGGTGGTGTTTTATAGAAATGACAACCAACCTAAAATTCATGTGCAAAATACAATGGGCTCAGAATAGATCAAGCAGTCTTAAAAAAAAACAAAGTTAGATGTATGGAGAGCCAGGTGGAGACCCATGGTTGATAGAGACAAGTGAAGCTGAAAATACTTGAGATTCAACAGATCAGAAAAAAAAGCCTTCTTAGAGTGCCCTCACCTGAATAAAGGCTGAAACTTTGAGAGAGGACCACAGCTGTAAATTCCCTCTTCAAAGTGGCTTTATTCCAGGAGAGAGGCCAAGATTAAACCTACCACAAATCTCTTCTGTGTTCTATGACCCTGATTGGATCAATCATGCTTGAATACTCCTGATGGATAGATTAATCACGCTTGATTGACTCCTGATGGATTGGATCACAACGCTTGAGTGACTCTGATGGATTGGATCAATCACGCTTGACTGACTCCTGTTTGATTGTATAAATCATCTTGACTGACTCCTGAATGAATTGGATCAATCACGCTTGACTGACTCCTGTTTGACGTATAAATCATCTTGACTGACTCCTGAATGAATTGGATCAATCACGCTTGACTGATCCTGATGGATTGGATCAATCACGCTTGACTGTCTACTGATGGATGGGATCAATCATGCTTGACTGAACACTGATGGAGAGATTACTCACGCTTGATTGACTCCTGAATGATTGGATCAATCGCGCTTGGCTGAATCCTGATCGATTGGATCAATCACGGTTGACGACTCCTGATTGATTGTATAAATCACCTTGACTGACTCCTGATTGATTGGATCAATCACGCTTGTCTAACTACTGACAGATTGGATCAATCACGCTTGACTGACTCCTGATTGATTGGATGAATCACGCTTGACGTACTCTGATGTATTGCACCATCACGCTGACTGACTCTTGATTGATTGGATCAATCACGCTTGACGGACTCCTGATGGATTTATCTATCACGCTTGACTGAATCCTTTTTGTTTGGATCAATCACGCTTGAATGAATCTTGATTGATTGGTCGGTTGCTGGGTCCTGTTCAAACAAGGCCTTTTCATGCCAATCCAGCCTTTTCAATGAAGGAGAACAAGTTTGGTGTTGGATTCAGGCTGCTGACACCAGCAGCCAAGCAGCAGTGCCCACAGAGCCAGAGACAGCCAAGACCCTCCTTGGCACTCTGGGGAGCAGAGGGCTAGGTGAGAACTAGGCAAGCGTTGCTTTCTTGTGCAAAGACGCATTGGGGCTGAGGTTTGTTCCCGAGCACAGTTTTCCATTCCAGAATGCAGCTTCCAGAAGCGAGTTTTGTGCCGTTTCTTTGACAGCACCTAGGTGGGTCTCTCCCTATTTGGCTCAAGTTGGGTTGCTGGGGCCTGTGCAAACAAGGCCTTTTCCTGCCAAATCAGCCTTCTCCCGAAGGAGAACACGATTGGGGTTGGTTTCAGGCTGCGGAGACCAGCATGCAAGCAGCAGTTCCCATGGATTCAGAGGCAACCCATATCTTCCTAGGCCCTATGGGGAGCAGAGGGCTAGGTGAGAACTAGGCAAGTGTTGCTTTCCTGAGCAAAGACGCATTGGGATGGGTTTGTTCCCAGAGTCTATTTTTCCTTTGCAGATGCAGCTTCCAGGATCCATTTGTGTGCGTTTCTGTGATAGGCCCAAGGTGGGTCCCTCCCTAGCTGGCGACGGGTGGGTTGCTGGGGCCTTTGTCAACAAGGCCTTTTCCTGCCAAATCAGCCTTCGCCGCAAAGGAGAACACGTTTGCTGTTGGCTTCAGGCTGCAGAGACCAGCAGCCCATCAGCCGTGCCCATGGAGCCAGAGGCAGCCCGCCATGGCCGTAGGGGAACATAAGGCTAGGTGAGGAATAGGCAAGCGTTGCTTTCCTAAGCAAAGACGCATTGGGGCTGAGGTTGGTCCCCCAGCAGAGTTTTCATTGGAGGAATGCAGCTTGACAGAATCCTGACAGATTGGATCAATCACGCTTGACTGACTCCTGATTGATTTCATCTATCAACCTTGACTGACTCCTGATTGATTGGATCAATCATGCTTGACTGTATTTGATTGATTGGTGGGGGTGCTGGGGCCTGTTCATCCAAGGCCTTTTCGTGCCAAATCATCCTTTTCACAGGAGTAGACCTTTGATGTTAGTTTCAGGCTGCTGAGACCAGCAGCTAAGCAGCCGTGCCCACGGAGCCAGAGGCAGCCCGCCATGGCAGTATGGGGAACATAAGGCTAGGTGAGGAAATAGGCAGCGTTGCTTTCCTAAGCAAAGACGCATTGGGGCTGAGGTTGGTCCCCCAGCAGTGTTTTCAAGGCAGAATGCAGCTTGACAGTATCCTGAGAGATTGGATCAATCACGCTTGACTGACTGCTGATTGATTTCATCAATCAACATTGACTGACTCCTGACTGATTGGATAAATCACACTTGACCTACTCCTGATTAATTGGATCAATCACGCCTGACTGAATTATTTTAGTTTGGATCAATCACGCTTGACTGACTCTGTATGGATTGCACCAATCACGCTTGACCTACTCCTGATGGATTGGATCAATAACGCTTGACTGTCTCCTGATGGATGGGATCAATCATGCTTGACTGACTACGGATGGATAGATTAATCACGCTTGATTGCTCCTGATGGATTGGATCAAAAACGCTTGAGTGACTCCTGATGGATTGGATCAATCACGCTTGACTGACTCCTGATTGATTGTATAAATCACCTTGACTGACACTTGTTTGAATGGATCACGCTTGACTGACTCCTGATTGATTGGATCAATTCGGCTTTACTGGCTCCTGATTGATTGAATCAATCACTCTGACTGAATCCTGATTGATTGCATCAATCATGCTTGAGTGACTCCTGATTGATTGTATAAATCACCTTGAGTGACTCCTGACAGATTGGATCAATCACGCTTGACTGACTCCTGATTGATTGGATCAATCACGCTTGACTACTCTGATGGATTGGATCAATCCGCTTGACTGACTCCTGATGGATTGGATCATCACGCTTGACTGACTCCTGATGGATTGGATCAATCACGCTTGACTGGACTCCTGATGGATTGGATCAATCATGCTTGAATGACTCCTGATGGTATATTATCCCGCTTGATTGACTCCTGATGGATTGGATCAACAACGCTTGAGTGACTCCTGATGGATTGATCAATCACGCTTGACTGACTCCTGTTTGATTGTATAAATCATCTTGACTGACTCCTGATGAATTGGATCAATCACGCTTGACTGACTCCTGTTTGATGTATAAATCATCTTGACTGACTCTGAATGAATTGGA